>NC_047124.1:7837600-8100100 GCF_902500255.1 Thalassophryne amazonica
TGTTCATTCTGGACGTTACACCGTGATCACAAGTGCGGTATGTTGGTGCATCTCCGTAACGTGCAGTGCGGCTGTCTGAATGGGGTCTAATAGCCATGATAACATGATATTACAGATACATCCTCTGACACATGAGGTGGACTGACAATAGATCTGTAAGATCATGCACATTATGGGCATAAGTGGCGCACTGCACAGAGCCTTCGACTCACCGTGGGGCAGGGCGCCGCGCAGCTGCATGTGATGTTACAGCTATGATGATGGTCATAAGTCACATACATTATGAAACCCATGAGAGCCATGACCATGTATCTGTAACAGCCCGGTCAGGTGAGTTGCACAACATTTCAGAGCCACACTGCACCGCGCACGGCTGAACGGGCTGTCACAACTGTAATACACATCATATCACAGGAACATAGACAAGGGATTGACGTATTACCAAGCCATCATAGTATGAATAGAATAAATAGTCACCCTAGGAATGGCTCCAATGGACCCGCTCGGCTTACTTTTATATATTCCCTCTTTTGACAGATATGAGTCAGAAGTCATTATATATGGATCACCAACATAATACAGGAACGTAGTTGACACCATGGCCGCATCCATGTGAAAGTGTTGGCTTTCTGCGCTTTTGACAGGCCTGTGGCAATCTCATGGCTTCCTGTGCTTCAGTCCAGCTGGAATAACATCTGATTGAAGCGCTGCACATGCATGTGGCTGGTTCATCCACACACCACGCTGTGCATGGTCAGGACAGCTGATCGAACCAGTGGAACATGTGTGCTCATAAACACCTGATTGCTTTTCAGCCTGCCTGCCCATGCCAAACAGTTGGAAGCACAGGTAAACTCTACCTGCATGGCGTTTCCGCCTGACGCACCTCCGCCGGTGCCAACGGGGTAACTGCAGGGTCATCAGCCGGGAGCCACCCTTCATTGATGTTTCGCTCCATTAATCCCAGAACATCTCACGGTGGTGGAGCAACGGCAGGGACGTCTCCCTGCTGCCTGAATGTGGTGGGTTTCTTATTCAGAAATGTGGTCTTAATCAGATTCAAATCAAAATATTACTGTCCAAGTGTCCATGTAAAGTAAGCATCTAGATCAGGAATTGTTTGAATGGCTCCAAATGTAAATCCATTCGTGATTTGAAATCATAATATTTGGGCTAAAATCAGCAGTTCTTCACTGAGTAAGTCTGTGTTTGGGTCTTCATCATATCTGCAGTACCCTTTTTTTCTTGGTCTTGTTAATCACTGGAGAGATCTACCAGCTGATCAACCTCGCCTCCACTGCTCGCTGGTTTTTCATCGCCTTGGCAACCTTGGGGCTGCTCATTCATCAATACCGTTTCCCCCTTCACCCGAGACCTTTCAAGGTGAGCGTGTCAGGAATTAAACCAGCAATCTGTAACAGCTTCTCTTTTCCACTCTAAGTGTTGACATCCAAAGGTCCCAATTGTCATCGCAGTCATCTTCACAGTGGTTTGCTTCTTCATCGTGAGTCTGTCTCTGTACTCGGACCCCTGGAACACAGGGATAAGCTTGGCTCTCACACTGACCGGGATCCCAGTGTACTACGTGACCATCTAACACTCCTGCCTGCCCAACAAATGGAGACATGCCTTAAGTGAGTTTTCTGGCAACTGAACATTTTTAGTAGAAAATGCAGTGGACAGTTTAAAATTCCACGTACCAGTTTGTATTTCATGTGATGCCTTAAACTAATCATAAATCAATCCAAAATAACATCAGGTACAACCAGCCAATGCCACGTTCACACCGGGCGTGACCAGACGACACACCAGGCGATGGTGTGTCCATCGCCCGGTGTGTCGCTCTGCTTTCGCTGTGAAAATTCGCCCAGTGCATCATCAAATAGGAAGAGCTTCCATTCCGCTCGCCAGCTCCGGTTGTCAGTCAAGTTAACATGATGGACCTTGATCACACGGAGCGAGTTGTTGTGGAAAGCTGACAAACGTCATGAGATGTTCCCAATTCGGGGAGTAACATTATTTGCTGCAGGAGCTGCGTCTGGATGACGGCCACTTTCAGCGGCCCTTCCGCCTCTGCAGGACCCAGTTTGAGGACCTCCTGTCCCGGGACATAAGTCCTGCTTACAGGCTGGCAATCAGAGACAGGACATGTTCATATCCAACTCAGTCAAACTCCAGACATCTCCACGTCACTACATATCCAGTCCCTGATTGGTCATCGCGGCGCGACAAGACGAAAAAGTTCTGATTTTTCAACTTGGGGAGGAGGGCAACGCGACGCGGCGCAATATCACACCACAAATGTGCCAATCGCTCAAAATTGCTTATATAGTTAAAAATTCCCTGAAACAGTGCGTTGTTTTTTTTTTAATACACGCCAAAATAACTGGTCTGTTGCAATATAAAAAAAGGCAGAAAAAACAGAGAAGTTGAATGATTTTAAAGGGTGTCTACATGTATAAAAGTTATCTTAAATTTCATCCATCCATCCATCCATTTTCTTCCGCTTTATCCGGAGTCGGGTCAGCTCAAGCAAAGCCGCCCAGACCTCCCGATCCACACACACCTCCCCCAGCTCCTCCGGGGGAACCCCAAGGCGTTCCCAAGCCAGCCGAGAGATGTAATCCTTCCAGCATGTCCTGGGTCTTCCCCGGGGCCTCCTCCCAATGGGATGTGCCTGGAACACCTCTCCAGCGAGGCGTCCAGGGGGCATCCGGAAAAGATGCCCGAGCCACCTCAACTGACTCCTTTCGACATGTAGGAGCAGTGGCTCGACTCCGAGCTCCTCCCGAGTGATCGAGCTCCACACCCTATCTCTAAGGGAGCGCCCAGCCACCCTGCGGAGGAAACTCATCTCGGCCGCTTGTACCCGCGATCTCGTTCTTTCGGTCATGAGCCCAATCTCATGACCACAGGTGAGGATCGGAACGTAGATTGATCGGTAAATTGAGAGCTTTGCCCCCCTACTCAGGTCTCTCTTCACCATGACGGTCTGATACAGCGACCGCATCACTGCAGACGCTGCACCGATCTGTCTATCGATCTCATGCTCCATCCATCCCTCACTCGTGAACAAGACCCCGAGATACTTAAACTCCTCCACTTGAGGCAAGGACACTCCATCGACCTGAAGAGGGCAAAGCACCTTTTTCCGGTCGAGAACCATGGCCTCGGATTTGGAGGTGCTGATCTTCATCCTGGACGCCACACACTCGGCTGCAAACCACCCCAGTGCACGCTGAAGGTCCTGATTTGATGAAGCCAACAGAACCACATCGTCCGCAAACAGCAGAGAAGAGATTCTGTGGTTTCCAAACCAGACCCCTCTACACCCTGGCTGCGCCTAGAAATTCTGTCCATAAAAATAATGAACAGAACCGGTGACAAAGGGCAGCCCTGGCGGAGGCCAACGTGCACTGGAAACAGGTTTGACTTACTACCGGCAATGTGAACCAAGCTCCTGCTGCAGTCGTACAGGGACCGGATAGCCCTTAGCAAAGGACCACGGACCCCGTACTTCCGGAGCACTCCCCACAGGGTGCCCCAAGCGACACGGTCAAACGCCTTCTCCAGATCCACAAAACACATGTGGATTGAGAGAGGTTGAGAGATACCGACTAGAGATAGTCGGGCTCACCTCCACGCACAGCATGGGCTCTGGTACCCAACTCCTGGAGAGGGGCTGGACGCTTCATCTTAAATTTCATGAATTTCATTTTTTTTTATTCTGTCCATTTTTGAATTTACACCAGACAACTTATTATTTTATAGTGATCCTTTCATTCTTCAGCACAAACTGAGGTAAAATTTGATTATTTATACAGTTGTGCTACAAAGTTTACATACTATGGCAGAATTTTTGCTTTTTTAGCCATTTTACAGAGAAAATCAATGACTATTCCATATTTAATAAATAAAGCATATTGTGATTGATGCGCTTTCTATTACAAAAGCGAATCAAACATTGACATAGCTTTTACCAAAGTGCTCTAGCACCCCCTAGTGGGTGTTAACCAGTAAACCATTACCCTGAGTAGCAAACTGTAAACTCCGTGAAACAGTAAAATCACATTTACATAACAGAACTCGAATACCAACCTTGTTCCCTCATCAACCAGGTGCTATGAGACCGTTTGCAGCTTAGAATTGCACCTTAAAATGAGCCTTTTATCCGTTTTAACCGTGGAGTACATTTTCGGTCTGTACTCAGAGTTCCCGCTGCTGCAGAGTTTTGCAGCAGTTACAACCGATTTACGACACTTTGTCGTTCTGGACCTTTCAAAATAAGAGCATTGGTCATAACATTGGTGGAACACTGAAACACGCTTGTGAACCAATTTGTGATAAAAAACAAAAAAAACAAAACAAAAACAGAAGCAAGGTCATTTACAGGGGCCCCCTGCAGAATGTGCAGCTGACTCGACAACACTGGGAGCCTTTTTACCCCTCAACCTTCCAGAAAATCTGTCAAGGTGTGCACACTGGCTAGAGAACAAAGTACAATGCTGGACAGCAACAAGCCTCTAAACGTCTGTAAATAATTGCTGAGACTTAGAGTGTTGGCTGTGTTCCAGGCTCTGGCTGGTTGGGCAACTCAGGAGCCAGTAAGGACATAAACAATGTGTAGGAGAATTTAGAGAGGAAAAGCTTTAGACTTGTGAGTGTTGCTGAGATGTTTGGTTCGTTCTCAGCTTAAGAAAGGAACCTGCACAGAGACATGGCCGGGGAAAAGATGAAGAAGCAGGAGGATGAGAAGGCAGAGTTGCAACTTCGGAGGGAAATTGGGTTGCTGTCTGCTGTCTGTTTCATCGCTGGTACAGTGGTGGGCAGCGGGATTTTCATCGCACCTAAAGGAGTCCTGATGAACAGTGGTAGCAGCGTGGGGCTCTCCCTGCTGGTGTGGACACTAAGTGGGGTCCTCTCCTTGTTCGGTAAGAAACCTCGATCTTTGCAGTCTTCATAAGTCCAACATCATTATTGAGACATTTATATCTTCAATGAAGATATGTCCATTCTCCTTGTAGATCAGGGTCCATATGCTCGGTGCATCTCAAAGTCCTCTCAAAAAGCTCCTAACTTAGCCTAAAATATCCTGGCAAGGACTCCCAGCCTAAGAGAGACCCCAAGAGGTGTCTGAGAGCAACTCTGGGCAAGGAGTTGACAGAAACTCCTATCTTAGTGAGGAGGCAGGGTTGACCACGTTGCTAGGTATGACGTGGTCCTGTAAGAGCTGTGATTGGTTGTCACAGAAAGGGAAGGGGAAGTGAAAAAAAATTAATGCACTCTGCACTGCTACATATGAATAAACAGTAAAATCAACCGATCGTATAACTACATTAAGAAATGCGTAATTGTGAAAATAATCTAATGTCATTATGATGATACTCAGCAAATTTAAATTGGAGTGATCGCCGGGCCGGTCGCTAAACCTGTAAATTCTTGTGCTGCAATGCATTATGGGATTTCTGGGTTTTGGAGTTTTAAATGTTGTTATTGTGGTTCATGTTAGTTTAACAGTCATTAGTGTTACTGATTTCTTGTGGGGGTTTTTTGATTCAGTTGGTTTAGTGAGTTAACTGTCACCATGTTGTCACCATAAGTGAAAAGTGTATCGTGTTTGATGCCGTCCCTGTGTTGTTTTATCTGAAAAATAAGAGCGCCTCCTCATGGCAGAGTGCCAAAAAACATGCAATTCACCACAAAATGAATTGTTACACAGCTTGAAGATGTTTGAATGTATCTCATTCACATGCCAATTATCTACATACTAAAAGTGTGCGTGGGTGCGTGAATTTATTAATAAGTTCAATGTAAGTACATAATATAATTGTAAATATGTTAAAATTACATGCATGACACAAGAAAGTGAAAACACTTATTTCCATTGTGGTCCATTTAAAAATCCAATCACAAAATAGAAGTAACCATAAAATAATATCAATAATACTGATAATAATAATAAAAAGAATGATAATATTAATGTGTAAATATAACAATAACCTAAACCATTTATAAATGCATTAAGATGGTAAATTAAAATAAAATAATTACATAGATCAAGCTGGTAGTGTGTTAGTGACCCACTGTCATCCTACATACGAAGAATGTCCGCTTCCTCTCTGTCTTTTCCACCAGCTTCTCTGCTTAAGACACTCTTAGGCTTCTTAAACGCCCTCCTCACTACTCTTACCAGTTTGGCACCTTAGGAGCTCTCTTAAGTATTTGAAACCACAAGTTTTGCCTGAGCAGTGTTTCAAACCGATTTCAGGTTATTTTAATTACTTGGAGTCATGTTAAAAGCATCTTTTGAGTTCTTGCTGAATAAATTAAAGTGTCATTTGCATAAAAAAGGTGACTGTATAGGATACCCCAATACAAAGCCTGTTTATATAGAAACTACATTAATTCGGCTTCACCCTTAATGCAGAGGAGTCACCGCTATCTGATATGAATGTGCATGTTGATTTTGGTACGTTTTACACCACATAGCCATCTTGATACAACTCCATGTTATACAGAGAATGGGCACAGGTGGTCTTCAACCAGAACTCTTTTGTTTTGGAAGCAAGTGCACGAAGACTACTTGGCCACCACTGTGTCCACGGTAAGGCTGTTTATATAAATGATAAAAAGTAATGGACCCAGTTTTGAGCCCTGAGGAACACCCTTTATAACACTCAACAACACTGATTTCAAAACACCACGTTTCCATACAAAACGGTTGTTATCGAACTGATAAGGATCTCCTCCTGTCAGCAACAGAAGAACTGTTAGTTTTTTGCCCAGAACAATCATCAATCATCATTTTTGACATTTGTATTCACAACTTTAAAATGATAAAATCACAAAATCACAAGCAGCAAAGGAACAACGATCATGTCATTTTACTGGGGACATTCCAGACAGACATCTGAATCCAGATCCACAACAGAAATGAGTAAGATCACCTTCTGTATGTGTTTGTGTACAGTCCAGTTCTTCTTACAAAAATAGGAAGGCATCAGAACACGACAGGTTGCATGCACCAATGCACATCAAATCTTACAGTTCCGTGAATAACCACTTGAGGCAGCCTACAAAAGTGGCCACCAAATTTCCAAGTCAAAATTCCATTTTTTTTCTGACATCTGTGAAAATGATTAATTAACCTGAGTGAATATTAATTGGGTTAATCCATTTGTTTTTGAAAACCTAAACCTGATTTTGCCATTACTCTTCAAGAGATCTTTTTCTGCCTCTAAAATGAATATGTGCAAATATTACGACATTGCACTATTTCAAGCATAAATAAACATTTAATTTTCTCCATCATAACAGGTATAAAACATTTTAAGTGCAGTCATAAACCATATTAGTAGTTGGCAGTAAAACTGGACAAAAATGACAAGGGATCCATTTTGATTTTTAACATGACAAAATTTTGCCATCATTCAATATTACAATATAAAATACAAAAAAATTAGTGAATGGAAACTTGTGGTAAACATTTCAGCTTATGCTAGTTACATATGTACATATATCTTTCACTTCAGAAACATCAATTATATGTTTTGGAATACTAAAATACATAAATACACACTGTAATCATTCAAATCTGTTGTTTCATTCATGTCAAATTTTGATTTTCATCATTGCTACAAGCAGCCATCCTGGATTTTTGCATGACTCAGCACATTTTGAAGAGTACTCCAATATAAATATTCTTGCCACGTTTCACGCTTGTATGATGATTTGAACAATTCTCCTCTAAATGGGCAGTTAGCTGCTCTACTACAAAATCACGTGCTATAAAACAACGGCCCTGCGCACAAATAATATACATTAATAAAACACCAGCGCCAGGCTTACACTGTTAGCTTTAGCTTGTTTGGTATCATTGAGGTGGGGACATGTTCGGGCTTATTGCGCCCTGCCCAGATCACGCCCGTCTTGCCAACGCTCTACGTCTTTACCCATTGTTGGGTTGGTTGGAGTTAAGCAAGACAAAGACTGCAACATCCAGAGCGCCCCCCTTCCCCCATCTGACCTTCAAACAGCTTTGTAATTGTGTCATTTGAAGCAGACCATTCAGATAAACATTCAGAAACTTTCTTGTTCCATTCCTCCTGACAAAGCTGTTGTAAATCAGTCACGATGTGCATTAAATGACAACTTCAGAGCAGATGCAACCCTTGCACACTTCCCTGTGGTCTCTGGTGTCCCCCCGTGGGGAGCTCAGACTCCAGGTTGGGAACCAGACCTAGACAATGTAATAATAATGCAGTTTGACTTTATTTTTAATGTATGAACAGCTGAAAATAATTAACTTTGACTTGTGCACTTGAAGCCATATGTTTACATGTAGTTTGGCTTGCGTGCACATCACGGGGTGTTCTTAGGTACAAGTAGGGTGGGGTTCCAAGAAGAAAAAATATTCAGAACAGCTGATCTTCATGAACAACAGGTGTATTTTTTTATTGGAACAAATCACAGTACCCTCCTGCCACCCTTGGAGGTGGGTTAATAAACAATTGTCACTTGAGATTCCGTGTGTAAATTGTTTCTCCACTCTGGCAGGAAGTCTGTGCTACGCTGAACTTGGCACCAGAGGACATAAGCTGGCTTTTAAAAGGTCAGGGGCCCACTACATCTATCTGCTGGAGACACTGGGGCCACTACCTGCCTTCTTATACCTCTGGGTTGACTTTCTGTTGATCAGGTTTATTGGCTCTTTGATATTACAGACAGAAAATTGATGCCATCATAAGCAGTATGTAACACAGATATTTCCTGTCTACAGGCCGGCTGCAACCTCCTATGTGGCCCTGGCGTTCGGGCGTTACGTGGTGGAGCCGTTCTTTGCACCTTGTGCTGCTCCCACAGTGCTTGTCAAACTCGTCAGTATCCTCGGACTGAGTGAACATCTCTTCCTCTGATGCCCACAGTGCCAACATGTAAGACCAGGATGCGTTTGATCGCCTGTCTAATCCGCTGTTTGTGTCCCTTCAGCGCTCGTGATGGCAGTGAACTGCTGGAGTGTGTCCATGGCATCTCGCACTCAGGTCACCTTGACTTTGATTTGCCCTGATCCTCATCATTGTCCCCGGTGTCATCGCTTTGTCCAAAGTTGGAAGGACCTGATGCATGTTGCAGTTGATGATGTCTTGTAAAAGTGAATTTATTCACAATTTTCAGAAAACCTGTCTGTTTCTTTGCAGGGCAGACAGAGAATTTCCAAAATGGTTTTGATGTTGACGTAGCGTCACTGCACAAGTTATCGCTGGCGTTCTATAATGGTTTATACACCTATGGTGGATGGTGAGCAAACATACAGTGCATCATGAGGGCCACTTTAAAAACAATTTAGTGAATATCTGGCTGAAAGATTAAGTAAACTAACCAACAGGGGCAGAACGATCCCTCATGTATCACGATAATCGTATCCTGGCACCAGTATCAAATCTTTTTTTTTTAACTGTATGAGTATGGTGATACGAAGAAATGTGAATGACTGCATGGAAGAAATAATGGGCTCTTACTTGTTAATATAGTGTTACACAGCATGAAAATATAGCAAAATTTCAATGCTTTTGAATTTTTTTTAAGCTGCCTCTAAAAATGTATTTATACAAACAAAATTTTACACAGCATGTTTTCTATCAATCGGAACCTATTCAGGGGCTCAGAGCATTAAATTTCAAATCTTTGCAAAATAAGGCTCCCCCTACTGTGGAAGCTTATGCAGGTAATTTGGTCCAAGGGAACCATACCAACAAGCTGGAGAAGGCCAGAAGGGTGCTTTGTGCCCAAAGAACAGGGATCCCCACAGATCAGCCAGTTCCGGACCATCTCTCTACTTAGTGTGGAAGGAAAGATTTTCTTTTCTGTGCTTGCCAGCGCTTACATGACCCAGAATGGATATATTAACACCTCTATCCAGAAGGGTGGTGAAGGGTTTTCCAGGCACTTGGAGCATACAGGGGTCCTCAGCCAACTCATCCAAGAGGCAAAGGAGAAGAAAGGCAGCTTAACAGTTGTCTGGTTTGACTTTGCAAATGCATATGTGTCTATTCTCCATAACTTGATCCGAGTTGCTTTGGACTACTACCACATTCCTCATAACATCCAGGGCATGATCACCAGCTACTTGAGAGACATCAAGCTACGATTCCAGTCCGCCAAGTTTACAACAAAGTGGCAATCACTGGAAAAGGGGATAGTGACAGGATGCACAATGTCTCCCATCTTGTTCATCATGGGAATGAACCGGATCATCTCCGCTGCGAGTACAAAGTCAAGGGGGGCAAATTCTGCTGCAGGTTGTCAACAGCCAGTTATCAGGGCATTCATGGATGACTTTACTGTGATATCACCTAGTACTTGTTCAAGGGGAAGTGATCCCCAACATCCAGAGGAACCCAATTAAATGCATTGGAAAGTGGTATGACGATTCCCTGTCAGACAAGAACAGCATCTTCAACACCTCAAAACAAGCTGAAGAGTGGTTGAGGAAGATTGACAAGTCAAGCCTGCCTGGGAAATATAATGCTGGATTTACCAACATGCCCTTCTCTCAAGACTCATGTGGTTTTTTACTGTGTATGAGGTGCCCCTGTCAGCTGTTGAAGAAATGAGAGGAAATTCAACAAGCACCTTTGTAGATGGTTGGCAGTACCACCGAGCTTTACATCCTTGGGTCTCAGTGGTGGAGAAGTTCAGAGCTGCCAAGTGCATACTGTCCTTGACATATCGAGACTCTCAAGACCAACGCAACAGGGAAGCTGGAGTCAGAATAAGATCTAGCCACAAGTGGCACCAGCACAACAATTATCTGGCCAGAAAATTCTCACCAAGGACCTCACTGGAAACCCTAGCACTGGAAGACAGGACCTGGAAACAGCGCATTTCCAGAGGTGGTCAAAGTCCACTCGTAAGGAGAGGAGAACCTTGATCCAGGAGGAAGTCCAAAACCTTCAAGAAGGGAGAAGAGCAAAATCAATCAAGCTCGCAACTCAAGCAGCCTGGATGAAGTGGAACCTCTTCCACAGGAGAGCCATCACATGGCGTGAACTATAGCAGTTGGAGCCCCTCTGGATATCCTTTCTACTCTGAGCAGTGTACGACACCTTACCAACCCCAGGCAATTTGCACAGGTGGGGGATGAGGGAGGACCCGTTGTGCTGGTTGTGTGGCAACAAAGGTATAATGATGCACATTCTGTCAAGGTGCAAAATAACTTTAAGACAGGGGAGATGCAGGTGGCGCCATAACAAGGTGTTGGCAGTGCTCACAGAACTTCTTGAGCAAGAGAGGAAGAAGAAACGACCAGCCAAAGCAAGACCACTGCTTGACACCATTGTCTTTGTGAAAGAGGGCCATAGCTCTATCATCCACAGCCAAGCTGGGCAGAATCTCCTGCAGTCAGCCCAGAGATGGGAAATGGAAGCCGATCTCGGGAGGAAACTCCAATTCCCAGAAGCGGTACTGTCCACTATCCTGTAGGAAGCTGTAGCGAGGGAAAAAAAGCCAAATACCAGCAACTTGTCTAAGACTGCCGGAATAAGGGATAGACAACGTGGCTGATGACAGTGAAAGTTGGATGTTGAGGATTCCCAGCTCAATCTTTGTGGAACCTAATGACAAAGGTGGGACTGAGAGGCCATTTGAGGAAGGCAGCCGTCTGTAGGCTGGAAGAAGCCTCCCATTGGCTCTGGCACAAGAGAGAGGACATAAGCTGGAAGTCTGGAAGAGAGGGGCAGTGACCTGGCCAGTCAGTACAGACCCGCCAATGTAGGGTGTTGTGGTTAGGGATCGAAACACCCCAAGAAGGTTGGGGACCACCTGATGAACTCTCTTCCAGGCCAAGGCTTCAACCATAAATAACTTACACTGGAAAATCGGAGTTTCTTATCGATCACATAAAAATGTTGAGAAATCAATTAAAAAGACAAATTACAATAAAAGCCCATCTTACTATAAAGAAAAAAAATCGTAAACGACATTGCTAAAATTAAATAAGTCCTTTGTTTTGAAAAGGTTGACAGTTGTACCAAGTTTTGTTGAGATTTGACTAATTTTTTATGTGTGTTCACATCCTTGACAGAGGCAAAAAACATGAAAACATGTTTATGGATGAATTTTACGGTTTTCCTTCAGGTTTTATCTGAACTTTGTCTCAGAAGAAGTCATCAATCCAAACAGGTATTTCCCACCTGCTCTCAGAATCACAATCAAATTTATTGCCAAGGAAGTTTGCACATACATGGAATTTGATGTGGTGTTACTGGTGCATAAGCAATAAGAAAAAAAAAAACACTTCTATAACAAGTAAAAAGAGTCAAATAGGCAAACCTATATTTACTGTTAAATAAATAAACCGTAATGAAATGGGACAGGTGATTGGAAACAATCCAAAAAGGTTGGGGATGACATGATAGCCTCTCTTCCAGGCCAAGGCTTCACCCATTGCAAATGGGTGTATGTGAGCATGGGTTGTGGCCAAGTGGTTAGTGCACTTGGTTTCAGTGCAGAATGTTCCTGGTTCAAATCCCAGCCCTGCCACATTTCATCATATAATGTGGACTTGTGCCAGAAAGGGCATCCGGCGTAAAACTTGTGCCAATTCAACATGCAGATCCACCTCTGATTCGCTGTGGTGACCCCGAGTGCAGGGAGCAGCCGAAGGTACTTACTTTTTTAGAGGTGTAAAGTGATTTGCTAAGGTGTGATGATTATCAGTCACATCTGTGCATTTAATGTAATTATTACTCAGATCTTGATCAAAGGATGAAAGCTTTCATGCCTATGTTTTGCTTAGACTCCTGACTACCCACAACAGATTAAGCTGAGTTGTTAAGATGGGAAAGATATCAGTCACACATAGGTGCAAAGTAAAATAATACAATAAAAATAATAAAAACTGCACTTTTAGACAAAGGTAGATGAAATGGGAAAACTGTTAAAATCCGGTGTTGATGAAATGAGAGTAGATGACATGGGAGTAGAGCAAATGGGAAGATGGCGAGCCTCACAGACTCATTGTTCATAGTTGTCTAAAAGTGATCCAGCATTCTCTCCTCTCTGGTCAGACATTTAATAAGCTGCCTATAATTGGGGAGTTTGTGGGAGAGGTTACCTTTGTTAAAGTCATAGAGCGCAGTAACTATAAAGAGTCAGGATTAGTTTGCTCCACACACAGTATCTGGTCAGCGAGCGTGCATTGTGTCTCCTGTACATTGGCCTGTGGTGGAACGAAAACACCGACCAGAATGAATGAGGAGAGCTCACAGGGCGAGAAGAATGGTTTGCACTTAATAAAAAAAAGTTTCCAGATCAGGAGAGCAATGCTGTTGGATCACTGTCACCTCATTACAGCAGCCACTGTTGACATAAAAACAGTTTCCACCAGCCTTCATTTTGTGGGAGAGTCCTGCATCTCGGTCCACTCTGGAAAGTTGAAGCCTGGCAGCTATAGCGGAAAGTCCTGCATTGATCCACAAAGCCTCATCTCCATAAAGCACAAAGTTGCAGATATAGCAGAACCTCTGGTTTACACCACCAATAGCTGGACTTCGTCCATTTTGCAGAGAGTGCACGTTGGAGACTAATATTTTATTTATATATTTTTTGTAATTTAACCAGGTTAGTCCCATTTAGATCGAAATCTCTTTTACAAGGGAGACCTGGACAATTAGAAAGCTTTCAATTAACGTAACCTGCATGTCTTTAAATGTGGGAGGAAACTGGAGCACCTGGAGGATACCCAGGCAAACACAGGGAGAACATTCAAAATCAATCCCATGACCTTCTTGCTGTGAGGCAACAGTGCTAACCAGAAAGACACCATGCTGCCTGGAAGTGGTGTACAGTGACCGCGTCGGTGAAGCTGCACAAGCGCACCGGTGCATCTCCACTTCTTCCAGCATTTCACTGCGAGGGCCAGGGTGAGGGCATCTTTGGCCAAGATGCCCAATAAATCCACTGGTCTCGAGAAAGATGGGAAAAAAAATTCCGCTGGTGTTGTTTCCCTGATCGTCATGAGTTCTTCGTGGGTGAAAGAGATCTGGGAACCGTTTCAATTCACAAAAGTAACACACAAAAACACACTATAGGGTGCGCATAAAACACTGAGGCAGCCATATGCGGTGCCACCTTGGTACTCATCCACTCAGTTATTTCCAAACACCTTGTGTAGAAAAGAAGCCTGTGTGTGTGTGTGTGTGTGTATCCTATCAGAAACATCCCTCTGGCTGTGATCTTATCCATGGTGACTGTGACCGTCTTCTATGTGCTTATTAATGCGGCCTATTACACGGTGATCACGCCTGCTGAGCTACTACTGTCTGATGCTGTGGCTGTGGTCAGTACGACAATCTCACACACACACACACACACACACACACACCCACACACAGTTTACTAATCGATGGTCTCGTCTCTGCAGACATTTGCCAATCGTACACTCCACTGGATCGCTTTTCTTGTCCCTGTACTGGTGGCCTTGTCGTGCCTGGGGACATTGAACGGCACCCTCTTTGGATCACCCAGGTGAAGCTGTCACACTCGGCTTTTTACCTTGTAATGTGCGCATTTAGTTAATCATGACAGAACCTGATACTTTAGCCTGACTGTGTTGCAGGATGTTTTTTGTGGGATCCAGAGAGGGCCACTGGCCTGTGCTCTTCTCAATGATCCACATCCGCAGACGCACACCTCTGCCCGCCATACTGTTACTGGTAACCTGGTTTATTAGTATTTTTGGGATCAGTATTCCCATTTTCCCAGACAGTAACAGCTATCTATCTGCAGCAGGCAGCTCAGTCAGTTATCAGCCAACAGCGCCCTCTGGTGGTAGTAATCAGACACTGAGCCATCTCTGAAGAATAAAATCTAAATTCTTGATTCTCAGCAAACTCTATCTTTTTCCAAATAGAAAACCTTAACCCTCCAAAATTATTCCCCCAAAAGACATCCATAAGTTTGCAAGTTATCCTGTAAGGAACAAGAAAAAGAAATAACTGTCAGAAAAACCTGAACAATGGTTGTACTTAAATTGCTCCTGTTATATGTGTAAATTACCCGATTTTTGAAAAGAATAGTTCATTACAGCACATTATCAACTTTTAGAACCACAAGGACCAAATTATGCATTTTCCAAATATGAAATATTCGCGACAACATCCATTTCACTTAAACTTACCAATCCAAAATTTAACATCGACTCAGTTTACATAGACAGTAAAAATCCAGCTATTGGCCTTATTCTAAATAAGACTATGTTTGGATTATGGCGTTTATAGAATATTTCATTCATATTCCCATTTACATATTATAGAACAGAGTCTGATTAATGACTCACAGCCACATTGTTTCCCCTCCATCTGATGTGTAGCTAAATGTTGATAAAACCCGAGTAGAAGGTCAGAGTCTGATTCAGGTCTCCACATGTCTTACTCTGATGTTGATCTTATTTGGACTAAGGTCATCAGAAAATACCACTGACACGACAGGCTCTAATTCAGAAATGTGGTCTTAATCAAATTAAGATCAAAATATTATGGTCCAAGTGTCCAAGAAAGCATGTCTAGATCAGGAGTCATGTGAATGGCTCCAAAAGTAAATCCATTCTTGATTTGATTCTGTTGTATCTCATAATATTAGGGCTAAAATCAACAGTTCTTCACTGAGTAAGTCTGTGTTTGGGTCTTCTTCATATCTGCAGTACCCCTTTATCTTGGTCACAGTAATCACTGGAGAGATCTACCAGTTGATCAACCTCACCTCAGCTGCTCAGTGGTTTTTCATCTCCTTGGTAACTTTGGGGCTGCTCCTTCATCGATACCGCTTCCCGCTTCACCCGAGACCTTTCAAGGTGAGCGTGTCAGGAATTAAACCATCGACCTGTAAGACTTCACTTTTCCACTCTAACTTAAAGTTGTGTTGATATCCAAAGGTCCCAATTGTCATCACAGTCATCTTCCCAGCGGTTTGCCTTTTCATTGTGGGTGTCTCTCTGTACTCGGACCCCTGGAACACAGGGAAAAGTTTGGCTCTCACACTGACTGGGGTCCCAGTTTACTACGTGACCATCTACTGCTCCTGCCTGCCCAACAAATGGAGACGTGCCTTAAGTGAGTTTTCTGCCAACTGAAAATTTCAAGTAGAAAACGTACTGGACAGTTTAAAATTCCATGTACCAGTTTGTATTTCATGTGATGCCTCAAAGAAATCATGAATCAATCCACAATAAAATCAGGTACAACCAGCCATGAAACGTATACCCCCGTTACACTACAAGCGGAATCCCCTCCGAATGAAAATTTGACCCACAACCTGGACGTGTCGAGGTGCATTTGGAAACATCGTGCAGCAATCTCAGAGCAGTCTAAACAGTTGGGCACCGTCGTGCGGCAGCCCCAAAAGTTTTGCTCATGGTCAAAACATTTGTGGCACAGTCAAAGTGGAAAAATATCAAATGTCAGTCAAGGTAGACTCCAACTGCAGTCTGTCTGCATTCTAAATACTCTCATGGCATCAAAACAGCTTTCAGAACAGTTTGATTGCACTCGAGAGACATTCGCTGCAGTCAGGCACGTCTTATCCTGCCGGCATGTCCCGGACTGCACCCCTGTGCATCCTGGTTGGGTTGCGGATCGGAAATATTATGTGTATTGTCTGTGGCATGCATATATCTTGTGAACTAGACGTGAACATTACAAAATTAAACCAAATGCACCGTGTGTCACTGTGAGTCAATGCGTTACAGAGCCGTGGAGCAGCGCACACATCTCATTGAGGTGTTATATCCATAATAACCTTATATTACAGACTGGTGGGAGTAAGAGAGAGAGAGAGTGTGAGAGACCGTGCACCAGAGGAGCGTGCAGCTGCTGTGTAATGCTTTACTGTCAGGACCTGCCTTACCTCCCCTCTGAATTACGTATATTATCCAATATTTGTACTGATACATGTGTCCAGGGTCCCCTGATTATGGGTTTACTGTGATATACCACGGACTGGTGGCTATTACCGGTGGCCACAGTGGTAATAATGGTTGTGGGTGTGCACGTTCTGTGCTCTGATGGCCGTACTACTCTGAACACGGTTACATGCACTGCAGTTGTGCAATTGTCAGACAACCCTGGTTTCCATGTTCACAGTTCATACGGTGGATATCATCTGACTTCCAGCAGGAAGACACGGCAGGTCTTCAAAACATAGCAGACCACAGTGCTCACTCTACCATGCCCCTCCCTTTGCTTGCTTTCCATTAAGACTTCCGGTGGTGATTGGACCGCACTGCATGGCACTCAAGTGCATTCTTGTTATTCTTACTGCATTCTGGGTATTCGTACTGTGTTCCAACTACATTAGCACTGCATTCGTAAGCAGTTGAGGCGGGATTCACCCACATTCTATGTAGTCGACCTGTCTGAACATCTGTTCCTCCCGACTGCGCCTCGAAGTTTTGCTTTTTTCAGTTTGTTTCCTGCTCATTCGTGCTAAGTGTGACTGGGCCCTTAAGCTTTGAACTGTCTGATCCATGTCATTATTCTCTCCTCTACATTCCCAGACCACTGCATGAAGCAGCTGCAGATCTTCCTAGAAGTTGCCCAACAAGAAGTCCAGACATACTGAAGATCCCCCAAAACCACTGATGGATCTACTGGACACCACCTTATAAAGTCATGACTGAGAATACTTTTGTCTACTTTAAAACTCAAATCATATTATAAACATTTTAAATCAAATGGGAATGGCATTTTGTTAGCTTTATTATTCTTGGCAATGAGAATCACATCAGTAACTATGTCACAACCTGTCAAATTAACACAGCATTATATAAAGCTCTTCAACTTGTTGGACATAAATTTGCAGGCCACAAATTTCAAGAAATGAAGAAGAGCCACATTGTCCTAATAGTCTCTTGACCAAATCTTTGCACGTCCCATAATGCCGCTTGTTTTGGATGGAAAGTTGAAAAAACTAATGATTGAAATATAAAACCAACAATTATTAAATTAGACTTAAAAATTGCCTGTAACAGTGTGCTTTTAAAGGACATCAAATCAAATAAAATCAATTTTATTTATATAGCGCCAAATCACAACAAACAGTCGCCCCAAAGTGCTTTATATTGTAAGGCAAAAGCCATACAATAATTACAGAAAAACCCCAACAATCAAAATGACCCCCTATGAGCAAGCACTTGGCGACAGTGGGAAGGAAAACTCCCTTTTAACAGGAAACGTGACATATGTCACGTTTTTTAATGTCCCAGGTAGCAAGACAACATAAAAGTACTCATGACTGTCAGTGTCTCCGCACACGTGCTAATAATTAATGATCGCTGATGTATTTTATCCTCTCACTCTGAGCATTAGCAGGTGCATTTCCGGAAAACATCTCACTCGGCAATTCTCTGCATTTTTCAGCGTGATGTACTTATTAGCAAAAGAGAAACATCCCAATAACTAACAGACAGAGGGAAACAAACCTGCTCCGTCTGAAAATGAAGCCTCTGAGCTGTCATTCGAAAGTGCTGCCTTGGATTTACAGAGGATTTACAGAGAGGAGACGACACGCTTCACAAAACTCTTAACTTTTACAGATTGTCAGATTTTGGAGCCCAAAGTGTAGAGACACACTGTTTGTGTGGATGCTGGTTACTGAAGCTGTGTGGACATGGACGTCGGGACATCTGACAGTGTTTTTAACAGACTGCCAGGACACAGAGATGGATTTGTTACATTGGAAAAAGTCAGAATACATTATTTCCAGGAATTAATAGATGCTATTTTACGTGCCACAATTGAGGCAGAGCTGCAGCCTGCAATCTCGCGCACGCCTTTGATAGCCTGGAGTTTACATTTGTAAATTAATCCATAACACAACTGTGAGTCTGGCATGTTCAGGATTTTATCCCTTTTGTTTTGTGGCTCGATATCTATTTTTTTATTTATTTTGAGAGAGTGAATTTGGAGCTGAAACGTGTATGTGTGTTGCGAAGCTCGCTGTGTGCTAGTGTGTGTGTGCACGCGCTGTGCACCTGAGGAGACACTCGCTATCCCCCGGCAGCAGATATATTCTTTTACATTTTGTTGATAACAACACTCATAATTAATCATGCACAAAACTGATTCTGCAGCAGAGATTGTTATTGACAGGCAGCATTTATGACTCGTGGCTGCAGATGCACATCAACCTTCTTGGAGCTGCAGCTTTTACCATGACTATATCAAAATGAACAGTTATCACTTAAAAACGAGTCATCATAACACAACATCACACTTATGTCAACTTTGGAATGGAAAATTTTCAAGTTGCACTGCAGAGACGTCCGGTTGGTGAGCCTCTCGCTCGTGTTTGGTGTCATTAGAAACAACATCTTGCTATGACACCTCGTGGTTAACTGATCGATTGTTATGCACCACTTATCGTGTGTGTGAAGCGTTGCGTGTTCTCCAAAAAAGCGAAAATTAAAAAGTGAAATAGTCTGCGAATCTGAGCAAAAAACAGAAGAGTGATGGACCTCTGCTGAGAGGAGCTTCTTTCAGAGACTGTTCGTCAGTGTGGTCCGGGTGTGAGGGGAGTGCTGAACCCTCACACCGGCCAGAGAGAGACAGCAGCCGGGTGAATAGCAAACTTTGACTGTGGGTGCCCGGCCACAGGGTCAATAGTCACTCCCGGTTATTACAACGCCTCATGGAGCGGCTAAACAATCAGCTGTCATGGCGCCTCACAGAGCAGCTAACCGATACATTGTTATCATGCCTTATGGCGCGGCTGACCGATCAGTCGTTATGACGCCTCACGGAGTGGCTGACCGGTCGGATGTTATGACGCCTCACGGAGCAGCTGACCGATCCATTGTTATGACACCGCACGGGGCAACTGACAGGTCAGATGTTATGACACCTCACACAGCGGCTGACCGATCCGTTATTATGACACCTCACCGAGCTGCTGATCGGTCAGATATTATGATGCCTCACGGAGCGGCTGACCGATCCATTGTTATGACGCCTTATGGCGCGGCTGACTGGTTGGATGTTATGATGCCTCACGGAGCAGCTGACTGATCCGTTGTTGTGAAGCCTTACGGCGCGGCTGACTGGTCGATGTTATGATGCCTCACAGAGCGGCTGACCAATCCGTTGTTGTGAAGCCTTACGGCGCGGCTGACTGGTCGGATGTTATGATGCCTTACGGCGCGGCTGACCGATCCATTGTTGATGCCTCACGCAGCGGCTGGCCGATTGTTGTTATGACACCTCACGGAGCGGCTGAACGGTCGGATGTTATGATGCCTTACAGAGTGGCTGACTGATCTGTTGTTATGACGCCTCACGGAGCGGTTGACCGATCCGTTGTTATGACACCTCACAGAGCGGCTGAACGGTTGGATGTTATGACGCCTTACAGAGTGGCTGACCAGTCGAATGTTATGATGCCTCATGGAGCGGCTGACCGATCCGTTGTTATGACGCCTCACGGAGCGGCTGAATGGTTGGATGTTATGACGCCTTACAGAGTGGCTGACCAGTCGAATGTTATGATGCCTCACGGAGTGGCTGACCGATCCGTTGTTATGACACCTCACGGAGCAGCTGACTGGTCAGATGTTATGACGCCTCATGGAGCGGCTGACCAATCCGTTGTTATGACGCCTCACACAGCGGCTGACCGATCCATTGTTATGACACCTCACGGAGCGGCTGACCGGTCAGATGTTATGACGCCTCATGGAGCGGCTGACCAATCCGTTGTTATGACGCCTCACAGAGCGGCTGACCGATCCATTGTTATGACACCTCACGGAGCGGCTGAACAGTTGGATGTTATGACGCCTTACAGAGTGGCTGACCAGTCGAATGTTATGATGCCTCACGGAGCGGCTGACCGATCCGTTGTTATGACACCTCAAGGAGCGGCTGACTGGTCAGATGTTATGACGCCTCATGGAGCGCCTGACCGGTCAAATGTTATGATGCCTCACGGAGCGGCTGACCGGTCAGATGTTATGACGCCTCACAGAGCGGCTGACCAATCCGTTGTTATGACGCCGCACGGGGCGGCTGACGGGTCAGATGTTATGACACCTCACGGAGCGGCTAACTGATTGAAGCTGGACGCCAGTTAAATGATGTCTCCGAAAGTCAATGTAAGTCCAGATTTCGTGTTTCATTTTGGCTTCAGTGTCCTTTGTTAGTGTTTGTTAGTTTGACAGGGGCTTTACATTCATTGCTAGGAAAGTTCAATGACCAAAATACCAACATTCTCTGCGCAATTAACATGTTTTCATTATTATTTGATTTCTTTATGCGACTGACATCGTTATTCAAGCATTCAAAAGGCTATTCCTACCTTCACACAACTCCAAACAGCGGCGAGAAAGTTTCTTGACTGTTCTTGTTGTTGATCGAAACCGCGTCTCCCTAACCAGACAGAACTGTGACATCATCATACATGCGCGTAGCTGCTACTCTAGCGCAACTTGAAAATCATGCATTAAGCTACAGTAGTGTTCAGAATAATAGTAGTGCTATGTGACTAAAAAGATTAATCCAGGTTTTGAGTATATTTCTTATTGTTACATGGGAAACAAGGTACCAGTAGATTCAGTAGATTCTCACAAATCCAACAAGACCAAGCATTCATGATATGCACACTCTTAAGGCTATGAAATTGGGCTATTAGTAAAAAAAAAGTAGAAAAAGCGGTGTTCACAATAATAGTAGTGTGGCATTCAGTCAGTGAGTTTGTGGAACAAGCAGGTGTGAATCAGGTGTCCCCTATGTAAGGATGAAGCCAGCACCTGTTGAACATGCTTTTCTCTTTGAAAGCCTGAGGAAAATGGGACGTTCAAGACACTGTTCAGAAGAACAGCGTAGTTTGATTAAAAAGTTGATTGGAGAGGGGAAAACTTATACGCAGGTGCAAAAAATTATAGGCTGTTCATCTACAATGATCTCCAATGCTTTAAAATGGACAAAAAAAGAGACGCGTGGAAGAAAACGGAAAACAACCATCAAAATGGATAGAAGAATAACCAGAATGGTAAAGGCTCACCCATTGATCAGCTCCAGGATGATCAAAGACAGTCTGGAGTTACCTGTAAGTGCTGTGACAGTAAGAAGACGCCTGTGTGAAGCTAATTTATTTGCAAGAGTCCCCCGCAAAGTCCCTCTGTTAAATAAAAGACGTGCAGAAGAGGTTACAATTTGCCAAAGAACACATCAACTGGCTAAAGAGAAATGGAGGAATATTTTGTGGACTGATGAGAGTAAAATTGTTCTTTTTGGGTCCAAGAGCCGCAGACAGTTTGTGAGACGACCTCCAAACTCTGAATTGATTGAATTGATGATGTAATGACAGCCATTTCCCCAGTGCCTTTACCTGACATGCAGCTCCATATCATCAATGACTGGAAATTTACATGTTCTCTTCAGGCAGTCATCTTTATAAATCTCATTGGAACGGCACCAAACAAAAGCTCCAGCATCATCACCTTGCCCAATTCAGATTCGAGATTCATCACTGAATATGACTTTCATCCAGTCATCCACAGTCCACGATTGCTTTTCCTTAGCCCATCGTAGCCTTGTTGTTTTCTGTTTAGGTGTTAATGATGGCTTTCGTTTAGCTTTTCTGTATGTAAATCCCATTTCCTTTAGGCGGTTTCTTACAGTTCAGTCACAGACGTTGACTCCAGTTTCCTCCCATTCATTCCTCATTTGTTTTGTTGTGCATTTTCAATTTTTTTTCCCTTGGTCTACCAGTATGTTTGCCTTTAACAACCTTCCCATGTTGTTTGTATTTGGTCCAGAGTTTAGACACAGCTGACTGTGAACAACCAACATCTTTTGCAACATTGCGTGATGATTTACCCTCTTTTAAGAGTTTGATAATCCTCTCCTTTGTTTCAGTTGACATCTCTCGTGTTGAAGCCATGATTCATGTCAGTCCACTTGGTGCAACAGCTCTCCAAGGTGTGTTCACTCCTTTTTAGATGCAGACTAACGAGCAGATCTGATTTGATGCAGGTGTTAGTTTTGGGGCTGAAAATTTACAGGGTGATTCCATAATTTATTCCTCAGAATTGAGTGAGTCCATATTTTTTTCCCTCTGCTTGGTGTAAAAAAGTAACCGTTACTGACTGCCACAATTTTTTTTTCCTGATTTCTTATAGTGTTTCTTAAAGCCAGAAAGTTGCCATTTGAAATGACTTTAGTTTTGTGTCATGTCTGTGATCTGCTTTTTTTCTACAAAATTAAACAACTGAATGAACATCCTCTGAGGCCGGTGACTCCATAATTATTGCCAGGGGTTGTATAACACATACCAGGTATCATGGATCAGTTTGGATAGGTCAAAATACTTGAAGAGGTCATGTTGCCTTATGATGGAGAGGACATGCCCTTGAAATGGGTGTTTCAACAAGACAATGACCCCAAGCACACTAGTAAACGAGCAAAATCTTGGTTCCAAACCAACAAAATTAATGCCTCGCAGATGTGAAGAAATCATGAAAAACTGGTTATACAACTAAATACTAGTTTAGTGATTCACAGGATTGCTAAAAAAGCAGTTTGAACATAATAGTTTTGAGTTTGTGGCGTCAACAGCAGATGCTACTATTATTGTGAACACCCCCTTTTGTACTTTTTTTTTACTAATAGCCCAATTTCATAGCCTTAAGAGTGTGCATATCATAAATGCTTGGTCTTGTTGGATTTGTGAGAATCTACTGAATCTACTGGTACCTTGTTTCCCATGTAACAATAAGAAATATACTCAAAACCTGGATTAATCTTTTTAGTCACATAGTACTACTATTATTCTGAACACTACTGTAACTCTCAGTTCTTAATGTTAGCAGCTACATTCCACTGAAGCACACACTGGGACGCTTCTAGTAGTGATATCACTTGTCAGAAACACCCGAGTACTCACGATTTCTTTGTTTATGGACGTCTCTGCAGCTGTTTGTTGCGAATGCCGTATACTTTGAAACCGGTCACGGACGCGCACAAAGTAATTCCGGTGGATCATCAGATAGTCATTAACAGGCAAAATCTGAATTGTTATGATTTTGGTGCGACATGTCCTTTAAAATTACAGGCCAAAATAATCGGTCTGTTGCAAGAAGAAGAAGAAAAAACTGCCACAAAAACACTGAGAAATTTAGATATTTCAAAGAGTGTCTATGTGTATAAAAGTTATCTTAAATTTATTTCATTCATTCATTCAATTTATTTCACATTAAACTACCATGAGGGGATCAGCCAGAGGAAAAATCCCCAACATAATAATTAATTAAACAACTGCAAATTATAAAGAAGACGATGCTCATATGGCCGAGGGTATTTTAGGATTGCGTTGCTTTTTAAAGTTCTGTCCCTTTTGGAATTTACACCAGACAATGATTTTATAGTGATCCTTTGAGTCTTCAGCACAAACTGAAGCAAAATTCCGATTACTTATATATTACATTTGACATGGCGCTAACATCAAGCTGTTCTTTGCCCTTTGTTGACTAATAAATCTGTACTGAACTGAAAAATAAGGGTTTTCAGGCACTTTCAACAGTTAATCGATCACGTATTATTGGGTAAAAGTAGTTGTACATGCTTGCTGGATAGCATGGATTACAGTTGCACTTGATTGCACTCGTACATCATCAAATATTGCGCTCCAATACGTTGTGTTTACCTGTAGACTGGTGTTCTCCATCTATCGTTTGTAACATATGTGATGATCATGTTCTGCACAGCCAACACGACTCACACGAGATGCACCGTGGAAAGTCCCAGCGGTAACAGACGGGCTGTCGTGCGTGACCTGAATGATAAAAGAAAAGTCCAACTGCCAACTCACGTCTCTCAATGTGCTTTAGGACGACACTCCATCACTGCTTTTTCCCTCCTTCTTTCTTCCACAAAAGTCAAATTTATTAGAAAGTGGTGACGTGTGACAAAGGCAAACCTACTGGAAACAGGACGGGATTTCAACAAGAATGTGTCTCACAATAACTCTGACGTTTCCAAAATGCTCAAAATCAAACAACGTTGTTTCAATATGTCAGTTTTGACATTTACTGCACACTGCATTCCTGTCTGCCAGCACGTCTGAGTGACAGGAGCGACCTTTTCACACAAGTTCACATTGTCTTCCTCCACTATTTATTTGCTTGCTTTTATTTTTATTGTACTTGAGAATGCAAATATAAGGCATCCTCATGTTTTATTTTTCATGCCACTAGAAAGTACTTTTAATTTCTTGGTCTACAGAGGGCTTGATGTGAAATATTCTTCCCTTTGCATAAATGGAAAATACTCATTATTTGTTTTATATGACACCCAACTAGATCCTTGTCATTTGATTTTTTTTTTTTTACTAAAATTTAGACAGATGTGAGCTGTTTGTTTGTGACCTGGTCCTTTCTGTGTGGGGTTTGCATGTCCTTCCCATGTTTATGTGGGTTCCTCCCACTTCCAAGACATACAGGTTAGATGAATAAGCAGGGCTCTGAAATGAGAATTCTGAAATCTGTGGAAATTTTGCAGGGGGTCTAGGGCCTGCGGGGCCACAGAAACCAAAACAATTTTGTATCTAATGATACATTTTCGGCATCTTCTGGATGAAAAAAATCTCAAAAGAAGCACATATTTAAATGATCCTAGATTCAACATTTCATTTGAACTGTCAATGAAATGTTGGAAGTAGGACCTGGAATGACTTTCCTTGTAATTGTAAACCAAACTATCCATTAAATCAGAACAATTAAACTACACAAAATTCATGAAGACTCAAAAGACTGTTAAAAGCATTTCAAAAACCACAGCTAAAGATTCTAGAATATTTTAAAAATCATGGTAAAATATCAATATCAATTATAGTAAAAAATTCACTTATCTTCTTATGTGAATTACTGTAAATCCATTCAAAGCCACAGTGCCTTTTTTTTTCAATGAAGGAAAGTCTACATTCATAAAAGAGTCACATAATCTTGTCTGAAGTCCTGTTTGAACAACACAATGTTTATTTTCCAGGGAGAGAAGAATTCTGACCATGTATCCTGATGGCACAAGATGCAGTTTGCTTTTCCCGTTAGATTTTATCTTTTGGAAGTGTTCATGAAGACGACTTTACATTCAAGCCAGCGCCAAACCTTTTCACACCGTTTCTCGTCACTTTCCTTCTGTCCGACGTCACTATGTGACATAGACATGCCACAAAATTGTTCTTTTAAAAACGTCATAGCTCTAAAAGTATGTGATGTCCACATGCTACTTTTAGCTTAAAAACAGCATCTTGTTGCGACAGGCACACAGCATTGCCGTAGCAACCAGCCAGTCCTGCTTTACGACAACTAACAGCCACGCTTTGAGTGAGGGATTTTTCTCTGTGACTACGTTTACATGCCGTTAATATTTGGGTTAAATTCAATATTCCGGTTTCTGAATCATTAGGAGTAACCCGTTTACATGCTTAAGCAGACAGAGTTACTCCTGTATACATGGCCATTGGTATCATTTGGAATATCCCATCTAAACAGCGATGCACGTTTTCCACCAGTGCTTGATTTGGTCTGGCGTTCGTGCAAATCCTGCTTCGTGTAAAACCCCTCACTACACACTTTATACACTTTTCTCAAACAGGCATTAACATTTTCTCACTTTTCTTTCCTGTGTAAACACTCTCTTTTTTCTTCTGGGCAAGAAGATTATAAATAGACACACGCAGAACACAATGCGCATGCTGTCCCCTCGCTCATTGCCTCCGGGGGTACGGATGCGGGACCCGCAAAGAATCCAAGTCATGGCCACGGAACTCTGCGGTGCGGTATACCAAGACCCTGCAGCACTGTGGATTTTTTCCGCAAGAAATCTATCCTTGCGGGCAGCCTCCGCCTCAAAACAGCGAGTGTAGTCTCTGGACCTGTTGCCACAGTTGGTGCAGCTCTGCACAGCAGAGAGAGGGGGCACTGTGAGTGGCCCGCTGCGGTGTTTACCGAGCCCGCAGACTCAGTAAGCGCATCTGAGGCAGAGCAATCGTGGTGACCCGTGCCGCGACCGGCCCGCCTGATAAGGACGCAGAACACAATGCACTGTTTATCTCTGCTTCTGTGGTGTCCGGTGGGTTGCGCGCACCACATACAAGTAGCTGCCGTACTCAAAAGACCAAGATTCCTTGTGGATAGGACATGCGCAGAATGCAAAATAATGTTCCTTTCTATGGGGATATCCCGATGCACGTTTATATGACCTGATATTCGGGTTAGAAAAGGAGTAACCCAGGGGTCTTATTCGGGTTTTTAAAAACCGGAAAATTAGCATATTTGGGGTTTTGCGGATGTTTACATGGACATGCGCAACCGGGTTATTGCTAATATTCCGGTTATGAAAGAGTTATTGGCTGCATGTAAACATGGAATTCCGCAGATCCGTGGATACTTATTTGTATAATAGATACAGATCAGTGTATATCAGATTTATAAACTTGCAAGATGTCGTAAAAAAGAACCCATTGTGATAGGCATTTTAAAAACTCAGTGACGATCACGATTACTGAGTACAACACTAACACCCCCCCCCCCCCCCCCCCCCATTATGAAATTCGTGGAATTCCGTGGATCCACTGAGCTTTCACCATAGGTTTGAGTGAGAATGTTTGTTTGTCTCCATGTGGTGGCCTTGTGGCACACTGGCGGCTTGTCCAGAGTGATCCCCACCTCTCACCCAGTGACTACTGAGATAGGCAGGTATAGAAAATGAATTAATTAATTCATTGAAGAATGTCTATTTTCCTTCAAGAAAATAAATAAATAAATAAATAAAAATCAAAGCAGGAACTGGTCCAATTCTTCACGTGACAGCGCCTCTACAACCGACAGCGATGTCCCTGAGAACACTGTGTAAGCTTGTAATTGACTTACGGTGTACCGGATTTCGCTTTGCATCATGGACGCATTTTTCACAAACATGCTGTGAAGTCATGCGATGGAGCAAAACGTATATCAATCAATCAATCAATTTTTTTATATAGCGCCAAATCACAACAAACAGTTGCCCCAAGGCGCTTTATATTGTAAGGCAAGGCCATACAATAATTATGTAAAACCCCAACGGTCAAAACGACCCCCTGTGAGCAAGCACTTGGCTACAGTGGGAAGGAAAAACTCCCTTTTAACAGGAAGAAACCTCCAGCAGAACCAGGCTCAGGGAGGGGCAGTCTTCTGCTGGGACTGGTTGGGGCTGAGGGAGAGAACCAGGAAAAAGACATGCTGTGGAGGGGAGCAGAGATCGATCACTAATGATTAAATGCAGAGTGGTGCATACAGAGCAAAAAGAGAAAGAAACAGTGCATCATGGGAACCCCCCAGCAGTCTACGTCTATAGCAGCATAACTAAGGGATGGTTCAGGGTCACCTGATCCAGCCCTAACTATAAGCTTTAGCAAAAAGGAAAGTTTTAAGCCTAATCTTAAAAGTAGAGAGGGTGTCTGTCTCCCTGATCTGAATTGGGAGCTGGTTCCACAGGAGAGGAGCCTGAAAGCTGAAGGCTCTGCCTCCCATTCTACTCTTACAAACCCTAGGAACTACAAGTAAGCCTGCAGTCTGAGAGTGAAGCGCTCTATTGGGGTGATATGGTACTACGAGGTCCCTAAGATAAGATGGGACCTGATTATTCAAAACCTTATAAGTAAGAAGAAGAATTTTAAATTCTATTCTAGAATTAACAGGAAGCCAATGAAGAGAGGCCAATATGGGTGAGATATGCTCTCTCCTTCTAGTCCCCGTCAGTACTCTAGCTGCAGCATTTTGAATTAACTGAAGGCTTTTTAGGGAACTTTTAGGACAACCTGATAATAATGAATTACAATAGTCCAGCCTAGAGGAAATAAATGCATGAATTAGTTTTTCAGCATCACTCTGAGACAAGACCTTTCTGATTTTAGAGATATTGCGTAAATGCAAAAAAGCAGTCCTACATATTTGTTTAATATGCGCTTTGAATGACATATCCTGATCAAAAATGACTCCAAGATTTCTCACAGTATTACTAGAGGTCAGGGTAATGCCATCCAGAGTAAGGATCTGGTTAGACACCATGTTTCTAAGATTTGTGGGGCCAAGTACAATAACTTCAGTTTTATCTGAGTTTAAAAGCAGGAAATTAGAGGTCATCCATGTCTTTATGTCTGTAGGACAATCCTGCAGTTTAGCTAATTGGTGTGTGTCCTCTGGCTTCATGGATAGATAAAACTGGGTATCATCTGCGTAACAATGAAAATTTAAGCAATACCGTCTAATAATACTGCCTAAGGGAAGCATGTATAAAGTGAATAAAATTGGTCCTAGCACAGAACCTTGTGGAACTCCATAATTAACTTTAGTCTGTGAAGAAGATTCCCCATTTACATGAACAAATTGTAATCTATTAGACAAATATGATTCAAACCACCGCAGCGCAGTGCCTTTAATACCTATGGCATGCTCTAATCTCTGTAATAAAATTTTATGGTCAACAGTATCAAAAGCAGCACTGAGGTCTAACAGAACAAGCACAGAGATGAGTCCACTGTCTGAGGCCATAAGAAGATCATTTGTAACCTTCACTAATGCTGTTTCTGTACTATGATGAATTCTAAAACCTGACTGAAACTCTTCAAATAGACCATTCCTCTGCAGATGATCAGTTAGCTGTTTTACAACTACCCTTTCAAGAATTTTTGAGAGAAAAGGAAGGTTGGAGATTGGCCTATAATTAGCTAAGATAGCTGGGTCAAGTGATGGCTTTTTAAGTAATGGTTTAATTACTGCCACCTTAAAAGCCTGTGGTACATAGCCAACTAACAAAGATAGATTGATCATATTTAAGATCGAAGCATTAAATAATGGTAGGGCTTCCTTGAGCAGCCTGGTAGGAATGGGGTCTAATAAACATGTTGATGGTTTGGATGAAGTAACTAATGAGAATAACTCAGAACAATCGGAGAGAAAGAGTCTAACCAAATACCGGCATCACTGAAAGCAGCCAAAGATAACGATACGTCTTTGGGATGGTTATGAGTAATTTTTTCTCTAATAGTTAAAATTTTGTTAGCAAAGAAAGTCATGAAGTCATTACTAGTTAAAGTTAATGGAATACTCAGCTCAATAGAGCTCTGACTCTTTGTCAGCCTGGCTACAGTGCTGAAAAGAAACCTGGGGTTGTTCTTATTTTCTTCAATTAGTGATGAGTAGAAAGATGTCCTAGCTTTACGGAGGGCTTTTTTATAGAGCAACAGACTCTTTTTCCAGGCTAAGTGAAGATCTTCTAAATTACTGAGACGCCATTTCCTCTCCAACTTACGGGTTATCTGCTTTAAGCTACGAGTTTGTGAGTTATACCACGGAGTCAGACACTTCTGATTTAAAGCTCTCTTTTTCAGAGGAGCTACAGCATCCAAAGTTGTCTTCAATGAGGATGTAAAACTATTGACGAGATACTCTATCTCCCTTACAGAGTTTAGGTAGCTACTCTGCACTGTGTTGGTATATGGCATTAGAGAACATAAAGAAGGAATCATATCCTTAAACCTAGTTACAGCGCTTTCTGAAAGACTTCTAGTGTAATGAAACTTATTCCCCACTGCTGGGTAGTCCATCAGAGTAAATGTAAATGTTATTAAGAAATGATCAGACAGAAGGAAGTTTTCAGGGAATACTGTTAAGTCTTCTATTTCCATACCATAAGTCAGAACAAGATCTAAGATATGATTAAAGTGGTGGGTGGACTCATTTACTTTTTGAGCAAAGCCAATAGAGTCTAATAATAGATTAAATGCAGTGTTGAGGCTGTCATTCTCAGCATCTGTGTGGATGTTAAAATCGCCCACTATAATTATCTTATCTGAGCTAAGCACTAAGTCAGACAAAAGGTCTGAAAATTCACAGAGAAACTCACAGTAACGACCAGGTGGACGATAGATAATAACAAATAAAACTGTTTTTTGGGACTTCCAATTTGGATGGACAAGACTAAGAGACAAGCTTTCAAATGAATTAAAGCTCTGTCTGGGTTTTGGATTAATTAATAAGCTGGAATGGAAGATTGCTGCTAATCCTCCACCCCGGCCCGTGCTACGAGCATTCTGACAGTTAGTGTGACTCGGGGGTGTTGACTCATTTAAACTAACATATTCATCCTGCTGTAACCAGGTTTCTGTTAGGCAGAATAAATCAATATGTTGATCAATTATTATATCATTTACCAACAGGGACTTAGAAGAGAGAGACCTAATGTTTAATAGACCACATTTAACTGTTTTAGTCTGTGGTGCAGTTGAAGGTGCTATATTATTTTTTCTTTTTGAATTTTTATGCTTAAATAGATTTTTGCTGGTTATTGGTAGTCTGGGAGCAGGCACCGTCTCTACGGGGATGGGGTAATGAGGGGATGGCAGGGGGAGAGAAGCTGCAGAGAGGTGTGTAAGACTACAACTCTGCTTCCTGGTCCCAACCCTGGATAGTCACGGTTTGGAGGATTTAAGAAAATTGGCCAGATTTCTAGAAATGAGAGCTGCTCCATCCAAAGTGGGATGGATGCCGTCTCTCCTAACAAGACCAGGTTTTCCCCAGAAGCTTTGCCAATTATCTATGAAGCCCACCTCATTTTTTGGACACCACTCAGACAGCCAGCAATTCAAGGAGAACATGCGGCTAAACATGTCACTCCCGGTCCGATTGGGGAGGGGCCCAGAGAAAACTACAGAGTCCGACATTGTTTTTGCAAAGTTACACACCGATTTAATGTTAATTTTAGTGACCTCCGATTGGCGTAACCGGGTGTCATTACTGCCGATGTGAATTACAATCTTACCAAATTTACGCTTAGCCTTAGCCAGCAGTTTCAAATTTCCTTCAATGTCGCCTGCTCTGGCCCCCGGAAGACAATTGACTATGGTTGCTGGTGTCGCTAACTTCACATTTCTCAAAACAGAGTCGCCAATAACCAGAGTTTGATCCTCGGCGGGTGTGTCGTCGAGTGGGGAAAAACGGTTAGAGATGTGAACGGGTTGGCGGTGTACACGGGGCTTCTGTTTAGGGCTACGCTTCCTCCTCACAGTCACCCAGTCGGCCTGCTTTCCCGGCTGCTCGGGATCTGCCAGGGGGGAACTAACGGCGGCTAAGCTACATTGGTCCGCACCGACTACAGGGGCCTTGCTAGCTGTAGAATTTTCCACGGTGCGGAGCCGAGTCTCCAATTCGCCCAGCCTGGCCTCCAAAGCTACGAATAAGCTACACTTATTACAAGTACCATTACTGCTAAAGGAGGCCGAGGAATAACTAAACATTTCACACCCAGAGCAGAAAAGTGCGGGAGAGACAGGAGAAGCCGCCATGCTAAATCGGCTAAGAGCTAGTAGCTACGCTAAGCTAGCGGATTCCTAAAAACACGCAAAGTGAATAATGTGTAAATAATTTAGAGGTGATTCAGCAGAAGGAGTGCTTTAGTTAAGGCACGTAAAGATTACACTGGGAAACAAATCGTAATCTAGATAACTAGATCAATCTAACTGCGCAGATTAAACAGCTAACAGATACAGAAAAACACCGCTGTGCTCCGGAACAGGAAGTGATACAATACCGCAGTGAGAGCCAACCACCAGTAGAGGCAAGCAAGAGAGGGCAAGAGAGGTATATAATGGAAATAGACTGCAAATGGAACAAACTTGTACAAATTTTGATCTGTATCATACAATGGATTCTTTTTCTGTGCAATGGAACAAATAATCAATGGTACGACATGCAATCCACCAATTAAAGGACAAGGTTCTATTTAGTTGTTATATAACAAGTATTCGGTTGCAGGCTGAGTTGAGGGGAGATGATCATCAGTGAAACTACTCTTGACCCTGCGAGTACTGCCCAACCGGTGGTACTGTAGTACCATCACTGGTGAAGTGAAACAGTTACCACAAAGTAGTCAAGTAGGATTGATGGGAAAACAAGCTTTTCTTCCATCATTTCGAGTACTTCTGTTTTCTGCAGGACCAAAAAAATGCATTTTGATGTCATGGTTTTGAAATGTGAGGTTGAGGCTGCAGGGTGACAAACATGTCCCACAATGTAATCTCCCCCCCATCCTCAGTCGGGGCCCCCTGCAGAATGTGCAGCTGCCTCAACAGCATTGTGACCCTTTTTACCCCTCAAGCTTCAAGGGAATCTGTCAATATGTCCACACTTGCCAGAGAACAAAGTACAATGCAGGACAGCAACAAGCCTCTAAACTGATGCGATTAATTGCTTGAGGCCTGTAAGAGTGTTGGCTGTGTTCCAGGCTCAGGCTGGTTGGGCAACTCAGGAGCCAGTGAGGACAGAAACAATGTGTAGGAGAATTTAGAGAGGAAACGCTTTAGACTTGTGAGTGTTGCTAAGATGTTTGGTTAGTTCTCCACTTAAGAAAGGAACCTGCACAGAGACATGGCCGGGGAAAAGACAAAGAAGCAGGAGGACGAGAAGGCGCAGTTGCAACTTCAGAGACAAATTGGGTTGCTGTCTGCTGTCTGTTTAATCGCCGGTACAGTGGTGGGCAGCGGGATTTTCATCGCACCCAAAGGAGTCCTGATGAACAGCGGCAACAGCGTGGGGCTCTCCCTGCTGGTGTGGACGCTAAGTGGGGTCCTCTCCTTATTTGGTAAGAAACCTCGATCTTTGCAGTCGTCATAAGTCCAACATCTTTATTGAGACATTTATTCTCCTTGTAGATCAGGAGTTGTGTCAGGACATCGGGCATGAACGTTGTGCCAAATCAAGATGCTGGTTCTTACTGAATCTACTTTCGCCACCCTGAGTGAAAGAAAGTAGCTGAAAGACAGCCAGAAAAAAAATATCATGCAAAGTACAATGACGAGTACTCACTGTAGAATTAGTCATGAATCGCAAATATATGTGATGAACAGAATCCAAAGGAGACAATGACTGAGCCGAGGCAAAAAAGATAAATATCACCATAATCAAACACAGCTTAAAAACATTTGCCAAAACAAGTGTTTTCTGTCACATAAAAACGAAGACGCAACTTCAATTCCCTGATGTGAGCATTAAAATAGAGGCCATCATCAAGTACAAAACCAGGACAGGGGTGGGTGGAAGGTCAGACAGCTTCATTTGGGTCTTTGAAAACAAGTTTTGCCTGAACAGTGTTTTAAAACCAATTTCAGGTTATTTAACACTTGTAGGCCCAGACATTTCCAGTTCTGCTGCCTGCTCCCTCCTCTTTGCTAAACATGTTAATTCCTCTCAATATGCTAACTTATTGGGAGGTCTCCACGGTAACACTCGGCCCGGCGGCCACACCCGCAGAGGTTGCTACCTGTAATGACAAAAGCCAAACTGCCTGTTTGAATAAAGTCTCATCGGAGTTTGAAGTTGAATTTCTAAGGTTGAATTTGTTTAGCATCAAATGTTCAGCCTCAAAAAGTTCAACCTAAAAAAAAATATCAACCTAAAAACATTCAACCTCAAAACCATAGAAAAGCAGGGAGAAACAATCAATCCCTGTCTCGATCATCCAGTGTTCAGTAATGTATCACGTTGTCGCTATGTATCTGCATATTGATTTGGGCACATTTTATGCCGGATGGCCATCCTGATGCAACTTCATGTTATATACAGAATGGACACAGGTACAAAAGTTACAAAAGTCGCCATCAAATTTCCAAGTCAAAAGTCCATTTTTCTGACATCTGTGAAGAAGATTGATTAACCTAATTGAATATTGGTTGGGTTAATACTTTTGTTTTTGAAATCCTAAAATCCTGATTTAGCCATTAGTTACTCTTCAAGAGATCTTTTCGTGTCTCTAAAATGACAATTTGTAAATTTGATGACATTGTACTTTTTCAAGCACAAAATATTTAATTTTTGCCATCATTACAGGTACATAAACATTTTAAGTACAGTAATTAATCATGTTGTGTCCCCCACCCCATCTGAGCTTCAACCAGCTTTGGAATTGTGTCATTTGTAGCAGACCATTTGGATAAACCTCTAGAAACTTTCTGGTCCATTCCAGAAAGCTACAAAGCTGTTGTAAATCAGTCACGATTTACAATAAACAACAACTTCAGAGCAGACACAACCCTTGCACACCTCCCTGTGGTCTCTGGTGTTCCCCTGTGGGGGGCTCAGACTCCAGGTTGGGAACCAGACGTAGGTCATGTGTGATAATATGCAACCCCAATTCCAATGAAATTGGGATGTTGTGTAAAATGTAAATAAAACAGAATAGAATAATTTGCAAATCCTCTTCAACCTATATTCAATTGAATACACCACAGAGACAAGATATTTAATGTTAAAACTGATAGACTTTTTTGTTTTTGTGCAAATATTTGCTCATTTTGAAATGGATGCCTGTAACAAATTTCAAAAAAGCTGGGACAGGGGCAACAAAAGACTGGGAAAGTTGATGAATGCTCAAAGAACACCTGTTTGGAACATTCCACAGGTGAACAGATTAATTGGAAACAGGTGAGTGTCATGATTGGGTATCAAAGGAGCATCCCCAAAAGTCTCAACCGTTCACAACTACATGAAAAAATAGTCCAACAGTTTAAGAACAATGTTTCTCAACGTTCAATTGCAAGGAATTTAGGGATTCCATCATCTACAGTCCATAATATAAACAGACGATTCAGAAAATCTGGAGAACTTTCTACACGTAAGCGGCAAGACCGAAAACCAACATTGAATGCCCATGACCTTCGATCCCTCAGGCGGGACTGCATTAAAAACTGACATCATTGTGTAAAGGATCTTCCCGTGTAGGCTTCAGAAAACCATTGTCAGTTAACACAGTTTATCGCTACATCTACAAGTGCAAATTAAAACTCTACCATGCAAAGCGAAAGCCATACATCAACAACATCCAGAAACACTGCCGCTTTCTCTGGGCCCGAGCTCATTTGAAATGGACAGAAGCAAAGTGGAAAAGTGTGCTGTGGTCTGATGAGTCCACATTTCGAATTGTTTTTGGAAATCATGGACATTGTGTCCCCTGGACAAAAGAGGACAAAGACCATCCAGATTGTTACCAGAGCAAAGTACAAAAGCCAGCATCTGTGATGGTATGGGGGTGTGTTAATTCCCATGGCATGGGCAACTTACACATCTATGATGCCACCATCAATGCTGAAAGGTACATCCAGGATTTGGAGCAACATATGTTGCCATCCAAGCAATGTCTTTTTCAGGGACGTCCCTGCTTATTTCAGCAAGACAATGCCAAGCCACATTCTGCACGTGTTGCAACAGCGTGGCTCTGTAGTAAAGTGCGGGTGCTAGACTGGCCTGCCTGCAGTCCAGACCTGTTGCCCACTGAAAATGTGTGGCGCATTATGAAGTGCAAAATACAACGCATCTGAATAGGTTTCTTAATAGTGCGTGATATTCGTGATTTTAATGGAGCATGTTTTTGGCTGTCAAAAAATCTTCCACGAATGTCACGCACCACCCTCTTTTCGCCTCATGTTGTGGAGGTCGCAACTGAGCGTGTTGATCCGCTATGATTAGTGGTGATCCTTAATAGAGCATGATAGCGTTCTTCTCTGATGTGCGCACAATTAAACCCTGCTGCACCGCATTCAGTTTCATTGCTGCAGTATGCTGAAGAAGAACAGTGACACCAAGTCGGCTAAAGGTTTCGTTCCAATGTTCATCAGCGCGCTCCTGCAAGTGTTCCACCTGCTGCATGTGCCTGATGTTTGGGAAAATGAGCGAGATGAGAGCCGTGTGAAGCCACACATCTGGATCTGTCTGCGTCCTCCTCCTTTCTGCACCACTCCATGGCACAGAGCCCAACAAGCATGCAGTCACAAAGTGCTTCTGTGGATTTTGAGGCGCAAACTGGAGCAATCTGAATTGTTCAGCAGCTGATGGATGAATATGGGTGTGTGTGGAGACAATTCACATCATTCACAATGTGACAGAACGTAATGATGCGCAACAACACGGAACATTATTCTTGACCGTGCGTAGAGGTTCCTGATCATTTTCCAGCAACACGGGCCATTAATCAGAATGCGTGGTAACAGGTTGCAGCAGTTCCTGAAGACACCTAGCCTCTCTCTCAGATCATCACATTTGTGATCAGCAGCCAAGAATGTATACTTTGTAGCATTCGTGACTTGTTGTTGTTATGTGTAAATGCAGCATTAGGTGCAAGTGGGGTGGGGTTGCAAGGACAAAAAAAAAAACTTGGAACAGCTAATCTTCACAAACAACGGGTATGTTTTTTTTTATTGGAATGAATCACAGTACGCTCCTGCCACTCTTGGAGGTGGATTAATAAGCAATCATCACTCGAGATTCCGTGTGTAAATTATTTCTCCACTCTGGCAGGAAGTCTGTGCTATGCTGAACTTGGCACCACTTTTAAAAAGTCAGGGGCCCACTACACTTATCTGCTGGAGACACTGGGGCCACTACCTGCCTTCTTACGCCTCTGGGTTGAGTTTCTGTTCATCAGGTTTGCTGGATCTTTGACATTTCAGATAGAAAATTGATGCCATCATAAGACGCAGTATGTAGCACAGATCTTTCCTGTCTACAGGCCGGCTGTAACCTCCTATGTGGCCCTGGCGTTTGGGCGTTACGTGGTGGAGCCGTTCTTTGCACCTTGTGCTGCTCCCACAGTGCTCGTCAAACTCGTCAGTATCCTCGGACTGAGTGAGCGTCTCTTCCTCTGATGTCCACAGTGCCAAAGTCTAAGACCAGGATGTGTTTAAACACCTGTCTGATCTGCTGTTTGTGTCCCTGCAGCACTCGTGGTGGCAGTGAACTGTTGGAGTGTGTCCATGGCGTCTCGCACTCAGGTCACCTTGACTTTCATCAAAACATTTTCCCTGATCCTCATCATTGTCCCCGGTGTCATCACTCTGTCCAAAGGTGGAAGGACCTGATACATCATCAATTAATGTGTTGCTGTTGATGATGTCTTGTGAAAGTGAATTTCAGAAAACCTGTCTGTTTCTTTGCAGGGCAGACAGAAAATTTCCAAAATGGTTTTGATGTTAACGTAACGTCACTGCACAAGTTACCGCTGGCATTCTATAACGGTTTATACGCTTACGGTGGATGGTGAGAAAACATACAGTGCATCATGAGGGCCACTTTAAAAACAATTTAGGGAATATCTGGCTGAAAGATGAAGTAAACTAACCAACAGGGGCAGAACGATCCCTTTATACATTCACTATACATCACTTCTTGTTTCTTCATGATCTGTGGATTAGGTTTGGAAAAAAGTATATGAAATGCCAAAACATGTGGATTTATGTTTAAAAGCAATAATTAAATAAGTAAATAAAAATATCCACATCCAGAAGCAGTATTGCAATGGTTCTTCCTCTTTGTACGATTGATCACTCCACCATTTTTTAAGGCAACTGGCTAAAAAATCTTTAAAATGGTGAGTTTAACAATGGATAGGAGCTCAGTTGCACATGTGGACATCACAGTGTGTGCTGTTACTTACACCCCCGTCACACTAGAGTACGAATGACTCCAAATGCCGTACGAATGAGGATTCGAGCCACATTCAGGCAAATTCGAGCTGCATTCAAACTCCTCCTACAGCATTCTTACAAGAGTCGGCACATTCGTGGGGCCAGAGCATATGCACTCTAAACTCGTGTTGCGCTTGTGGAAAACAATTGAACAGTGGTCAGGGTTCAGTCGTAACGCAATGTGACTGCAGTCGTAATATTCATAGGGAAATTTGTACGCAATTCGAAGCATTCGAGGAATATGAATTGATAGAGCAGATGAAATCCCAGCCGAATGGCCTGACCCTACCTGCACACACCTCCCCGTCACACTAAAGCACGAATGAGCCCGAATGCCACATGAATGGGCATTCGAACTACAGTCGGGCAAATTCGAGCTGCATTCAAAATCCTCGTTCAGGAATCTTTATGCCACACAGTCGGGCACATTTGTGCAGCTAGCTTGAAAGTACAGCACATGCACACCACTATTGAGCTACATCCAAAGTGGGGAAACGCCTCCAGTGATCTCATGGCCTCCTGCACCTTTCAGTCCAGTTGTAATAACAGCTGATCGAAGCGCTGCGCGTGCGGTAGGTTGGATCACCCACACAGCTCGCTGTGCGTGTTTGCGCACATATCATCTGATTGCTTTACCTTTTGTGCGTAAACCTGTCTGGTGAGTGGGGGGGGAATAGCATGAGTGCACCCGGGGGTGGGTGGTAAGACATCCAACCCATGAACTGGCATGTAATCAGTTCAAGGGTTGGATGTCTTCAGAAGTGCGGACCACAGCACTTGCTCTGCCATGCCCCTCCCCTTGCTTGTCTTCGGAGTATGTACAGCATTGGAGATGCATTCTACATATTCCTGATCCATTCTGCCGGCATTGTGGGGTTTCATGCTGTGTTCTTTTTTCCCCTTGTCTTATTTCTTTTATTTTGTTTTTTGAGTTTTTCATGTGTCATGCTGTGTTGTGTCCGCATTCGACCTGCATTCTGGGTAGTCGACCTGGATTCGGGAGCTGCTGCACTCCGAATGTGCACAAATCATTCGACGCAGCTTCAAAACATATTTTGGGTATTCTTACGGCATTTGTACAAATCTGTACGAATGTCTGTCCCATACAAATACGGCTCGAATTCTGGCTGTTCTTCCCATCCCGGCTGTTTGTACAGCATTCAGACTCATTTGTGCTCTAGTGTGACAGGGCCATTAAGGATGTTTGAATCCAAAAAATAAGGAAGATGGACAAATGAATTGGGTGTCATTTGATGCAGTTTGGACAAAAATAATCATCAGCTGGACGCTAATGAAGAAATAAACAGTGGATTTTGTGCAGGAAGCTCTCAGCATTTGGTGTGTATCACAAGGACTGTTAAATTAGAAAAATAAGCAAGATAGACAAATAAATGTGAGATGGACAATATATTGGATGTTATTTGACACAGATGAAGACTGATTACTGGTGTTGGAAACACCATAATCAAAACATAAGTCCTGTTATGGTTAGAGGTCCGTACGGGACCAGACCGGTACAGACGATGAACTCAAATGCTGGGAGTAAGGAACAGAACTGGTTGTGTAGGAAAAAATATTTATTTACAATAACTGGATAAATAATAATGCTGCGCTGGCATGCCTGCAGAGTGGAGAGTCATCCTGCTTGTAATGGTGGAAATTAGGGAGATGCAGGTTCCTGAGATAGTCTTGAAAGAGAACTGAATTCCAGGAGTATATGGTACTGGAGCCGGGGCCAGGTGGGACGTACTAGGAGAACGGAGGAGAGAGGAGGTGCATGATTGCACTTGTAACACTGAAGCCTTTAACAACAGACGGTTCACTGAAGGCTTAAAACAGGAATGAACACAGTTCTGGAAATAATGTTCACAGTCTAGGAAATAAGGTCTGCTGTTCAGGAATCGTTCAGTTCATGATTATCTTCAGAGGTCAAAGATCAGGTGATGCGCATCTTGTGACGCAGTTCCAAATTAAGCAGGATTTCACTTTAGAAACGACTTGGAAATTTCTTTGTAGTTCAATGTCAGAGTTCTTATAGTTCTGGGAAACAGTTCTTGGTACACTTCAAGTAGCCAGTTCTTGGAAACAGTTCTTAGTCATGCACAGTCACAAACTGCAGAGTGAGAACGGGATCTCACAGCACATGAAGGAACTTAACTGAAATGTGGCAGAGCTGTGTGTTCTGTAGCTGAGAGCCAGAGCGTTCCAAAGTGACATCGTGCAGAATGTGGCGTAGGAGCCAGGAATGTGTGCGACAAGGAAGCCACGCAGGAGAGTGTTTGGGAACACCATAAACATCAACGGGTTCTAATACGGAAATTAGACTTGGCCAGGTTACCGAGGAACGAGCTGCAGAGAGCTCAGATGTCAGAGCACATGGAAGCGGCAGGAAAGATGAGGTCAAGGTCATGGAAGCTTCACGATCAGGATGCAATGCAAGAATCTGGCAGTGAATGAGCTGAAAGCCTGGGTTTAAGTAACCCGCTGCTGATGAGCCGCTCATGAACGTCAGGTGCATGTCTTTGATAAGAAGCAGGTGCTCCTCGGCTCTGAGTGCACCATCTGGGGGAAAAACAGACAAACAACACACAAGAGGAGAGAGACAGAAGGGGAGAGAGGCAGCCAGAAGGCTGGCCACAACAAGTCCATTTGATTTTTTAATCAACTCTTTAATTTGGGATTTTTATACATTATTCCAGTGTACTTTTGCTTTTGGACCTTATATTGTTTAGTGGGTTGATTCCTATAACACAATTCATAAATTAATAAAAAAAAAAAGACATAATTCTTAAAACAAATGATCAAGAGTCAATATTATGTTGTTAATAAGAAAGGTGTGATTTTTTAGGAAATATAAGTCACAGGACCTCCCATACCAGTAAAAAAATAAAAATAAAAATATGACTTACACTCTGGAAAATATGGTCGTTCCTTATCGAACACATGAAAATGTTGAGAAATCAGTAAAAAAGACAAATTACAATAAAATCCTGTCTCACTGCAAAACAGTAAATAATTCTAAACCACATCGCTAAAATTTAATGAGTTCTTTGTTTTGAAAATATTGACAGTTCCAGGTTTTGTTGATATTTCCCTTATTATTTTGTGCATGCGAGTAATTTTAGTGTTGAGTAAAATCCTTGACGGAGGCAAAAAATATGAAAACATCTCCATGAACGAACTTTTACACTTTTCCTTCAGGTTTTATCTGAACTTTGTCACAGAAGAAGTCATCAATCCGACCAGGTATTTCCCACCTGCTCTCCACTCAGTGTATTTCCAAACACATTGCTGTGTTGACAATAGACCTGTGTGTGTGTGTGTGTGTGTGTGTGTATCCTGTCAGAAACATCCCTCTGGCAGTGATCTTATCCATGGTGACTGTGACCGTCTTCTATGTGCTTATTAATGTGGCCTATTACACGGTGATGACGCCTGCTGAGATGCTGCTGTCTGACACTGTGGCAGTGGTCAGTACGACACCACATACACACACACACATACACACACACACACGCTGACAGTGTACTAATCTCGTCTCATCTCTGCAGACATTTGCCAATCGTACACTCCACTGGATTGCTTTTCTCGTCCCTGTACTGGTGGCCTTGTCGTGCCTGGGGGCATTGAACGGCGGCCTCTTTGGATCACCGAGGTGAAGCTGTCACACATGGCTTTTTATGGTGCCATTACTGTAGCAACAGTATTTGCAAATGTGTATTTCAATCCATGTGTTTGTAACCAGATCCACAAATGTGTAAAAAAAAAAAACCTGTGTGTGTGTATTGGATGTGTTCTTACGCATGATTTTTGCTACACTCCTGCCACAGAAGATCTGCAAATCTGTGCAGCGATTTGTACCTGTGTCTGTACTTGTCTGTGCCTCTGTGGCTATACAGCATATCGGTCACCTCTACCGTTTTAAGCCTTGCTGGGCCCTCGAAGAACATCCATTGATTCTGAGGATGGGACCGATCCGATCCAGTATCTGTATCAGCTACTGATACCAACGTAATTCAACTATTGGAAAATACCGTTACAACCTGCAGCATTTTCCGATATCGGAGAGGAGCCAAGTCTGTGAAACCTCTCAACTGCTGCTGGCTATCTGCTGTTTTCTGCTGAGCGTGAGGAGGCGAGGGGGGAGGGGGAGCTTTCTGAACTGAAGCTGTGCTGTTTGAGAGAGGTCTCTTCTGCAGCTGAGGAGCAGTGTTCTAAGCCATAGATAGTGGCACATTTCCCCCCGGCTCTGGGGTTCAAATTGTCTGTGCCACCGAGCATGGATTTCCCAAAAATTAACTGAATTGTTGCCGAGAATGTGTGCTGAAAAATCAGCCGCTTTAGTTCCCCCTAGGCTGTGAAACACTATGGAACAGCACAGCAGAACAGAATTTCTATCCACGAATTGGGGGAAAAAAACACCATTTAGCAAACACTGTCTGTTGATATTCAATTAAACGAAATACACCCACTTAATGTACGACTGCAGTGCCTTTCAAAAGTATTGGAACACTTGGTATTTCACACATTATAATTTGTTCATGCCATTTAAAATACAAAGAAAAAAAATAAAAATCTAAAATTATCGTCCTTAACATCAAACTGAAAACAAATCTGTACAACTTGGTATGAGAGGCACAGACAAGTCTCCACACAGGTGCAAATTGCTGCACGGATTTGCGGATCTGCCGCAGCAGGAGTGTAGCAAAAGTCACGTGTAAGAAGGGATAGACCGATTATCGTCCGATTACATGCTGGCACATAATCAGCCATTTGTTTTGTTTTTTTGTTTGGGTTTTTTGGGGTTTTTTTGTTACACATTTGTAGATCTGGCTATATACACACAGAACGAAATACAACCCCAATTCCAATGAAGTTGGGACATTGTGCAAGATGTAAATAAAAACAGAATACAATGATTGAAAATCCTCTTCAACCTATATTCAATTGAATACAGACAAGATATTTAATGTTCAAACTGATAAACTTTGTTTTGTGCAAATATTTGCTCATTTTGAAATGGGTGCCTGCAACACATTTCAAAAAAGCTGGGACAGTGGTATGTTTATGACCTTCGATCCCCCAGGTGGCACTGCATCAAAAACCAACATCATTGTGTAAAGGATCTTACTGCGTGGGCTCAGGAACACTTCAGAAAACCATTGTCAGTTAACACAGTTCGTCGCTACATCTACAAGTGCAAGTTAAAACTCTACCATGCAAAGCGAAAGCCATATATCAAAACATCCAGAAACACCGCCGCTTTCTCTGGGCCCGAACTCATTTGAAATGGAAGGATGCAAAGTGGAAAAGTCTTCTGTGGTCTGATGAGTCCACATTTCAAATTGTTTTTGGAAATCATGGAAGTTGTGTCCTCCGGACAAAAGAGGAAAAAGACCATCCAGATTGTTACCAGTGCAAAGTTCAAAAGCCAGCATCTGTGATGGTATGGGGGTGTGTTATTGCCCATGGTATGGGCAACTTACACATCTGTGATGGCACCATCAATGCTGAAAGGTACATCCAGGTTTTGGAGCAACACATACTGCCATCCAAGCAACGTCTTTTTCAGGGACGTCCCTGCTTATTTCAGCAAGACAATGCCAAGCCACATTCTGCACGTGTTACAACAGCGTGGCTTCATAGTAAAAGAGTGCAGGTACTAAACTGGCCTGCCTGCAGTCCAGACCTGTCGAAAATGTGTGGCGCATTATGAAGCGCAAAATACGACAACGGAGACCCCGGACTGTTGAACAACTGAAGTCGTACATCAAGCAAGAATGGGAAAGAATTCCACCTACAAAGCTTCAACAATTAGTGTCCTCAGTTCCCAAACGCTTATTGAGTGTTGTTAGAAGGAAAGGTGATGTAACACAGTGGTAAACATACCACTGTCAGTTTTTTTGAAACGTGTTGCAGGCATCCATTTCAAAATGAGCGAATATTTGCACAAAAACAATAAAGTTGATCAGTCTGAACATTAAATATCTTGTCTTTGTGGTGTATTCAATTGAATATAGGTTGAAGAAGATTTGCAAATCATTGTATTCTGTTTTTAATTTACATTTTACACAACGTCCCAACTTCATTGGAATTGGGGTTGTACACATTTGCAAATACCTCAGCTACAATAATGGCCCCATGGTTGTTGATCTGTGCATGTGGTTAAATCAAAGAGCCTGATGCTTCAGCCTGACTGTGTTGCAGGATGTTTTTTGTGGGATCCAGAGAGGGTCACTGGCCTACGCTATTCTCAATGATCCACATCCGCAGACGCACACCTCTGCCCGCCATACTGTTACTGGTAACCTGACAAACCTACAACAAAACCCAGCGAATGCCATATTTGAAGTCACTGTGTCCTTTTTGTTTTACAATAATCAACTACACTAAGAAAAAGATAAAGAGCATCTGTACAATCAAACCTTAAAATCAAATATTTTAAAGTAAAAGAAACATTATATTTGAGAACCAGACAAAGCTCAGACTCTTCATTTGGTTTATAATATTTTTGGGATCAGTATTCCGATTTTCCCAGACAGTAACTGCTATCTGAAGCAGGAAGCTCAGTCAGTTATCGGCTATACAACAGTGCTCTCTAGTGGTAGTAACCAGTCACTGAGCCATTTCTGAAAAAGAAAATCTAACTTCTTGAGCCTCACCAAACTGTTCTGTTTTTCCAAATAGAAAACCTAAACCCTGCAAGATTATTTTTCCAAAAAAAACTTCCATATGTTTGCAAGTTATCCTGTAAAGAATAAGAAAAAGAAATACTGTCTGAAAAACCTCATATCCCTGTCACATTAGAGCACGAATGTGCCAAAATGCTGTACGAATGAAGAATTGAAAGACAGTCTTGCAAATTCAAGTTGCACTCGAACGCCTCATACAGGATTCTTACAGCAGTTGGCACATTTGTGTGCACTCTTCTTTCGTGTTGCACTTGTGTTGGAAAACATTTCAATGGTGGTTGAGTTGCTGTTGTACTGCAATCTGACTGCAGTTGTAATATACGTGAGTACGTGAGTTCACTGCATTGCACCACGACTGAAGGCTATTCCCAGTAATAACGGCTGTGGGTGTGCACGTCACTAATCAGATGTCCATAATAATTTGATCACACATGCACTACAATAAAGCAATAGTCAGAGGACCCTGGTTGACATGTTCCACCTTAGATTTGGAATGTATAATAGAAGATAAACCTTCCTGAATTTTCATGTAATTGGTCCATGGGTTGGACACAGCAGGTTTTCAAAAGAGTGGACCACAGCGCTCGCCCCCACCCTGCTTGCCTTCCAGCCAGACCTTGGACATACAGCACTGCATGGGCATTCTGAATATTGATGTTGCATTCTGCTGGTGTTGTGAGGTTTCATACTGTTTTCTTTTTATTTGTTGTCTTTTTTTATTTTATTCAGTTTTTATTTTTTTTTGTGTTACGTGCTGTGTTGTGTCCGCATTCGACATGCACTCTGTGTAGTCAACCTGGATTCGGAAGCTGCTGCACTCCGAAAGTCCGCGAATCTTTCAAGAAGGCTTCCAAACACATTCTGGGTATTCGTACGACAAGCGTACACGGCTGTACAACTGTCTGTCTTGCACTAATGCGGCTTGAATTATGGCTGTTTTTCCCATTTGGCTGATTCACATGGCATTCACGCTCATTTGTGCTCTAGTGTGATGGGACCCTTAATGGTTGTACTTAATGTTGTACGTGTAAATTAAGACTGTTTTTTAAAGAATAGTTCATTAGAGCACATTAACAACTTATAGAACGACAATGCCCAAATTATGGATTTTCCTAATATGAAATTTTAGTGACTGAACATCCACATCACTTAAATTTACCAATCTGAAATTTAACATCGACTCAGTTTACATGGACAGTAAAAATCCAGTTATTGTCCTTATTCTAAATAAATCTATCTATGGATTATGACGTACAGAACAGCTTCTGATAAATGACTAACAGCCACATTGCTTCCCCAACATGTGATCCAAAATGTTGGTCAAACCTGAGTAGAAGGTCAGAGTCTGATTCAGGTGTTTCCTCCACATGCCTTAAGCAGACTCTTACTTACTCTGATGTTGATCTAATTTGGGCTAAGGTCATCAGAAAATGCCATTTACATGGCAGGGTCTTATTCAGAAACGTGGTCTTAATCAGATTAAGATCAAAATATTACTGTCCAAGTGTCCATGTCAGCATATTTAGATCAGGAATCATCTGAATGGCTCCAAATATAAACCCATTCTTGATTTGATTATTAACTGGGCTAAAATCAACAGTTCTTCACTGAATAAGTCCGTGTTTGGGTCTTCATCATATCTGCAGTACCCCTTTTTCTTGGTCATGTTAATCACTGGAGAGATCTACCAGCTGATCAACTTCGCCTCCGCTGCCCGTTGGTTTTTCATCGCCTTGGCAACCTTGGGGCTGCTCATTCATCGATACCGCTTCCCGCTTCACCCGAGACCTTTCAAGGTGAGCGTGTCTGGAATTAAACCATCATTCTGTTACAGCTTCACTTTTCCACTCTAACTTAAAGTTGTGTTGACATCCAAAGGTCCCAATTGTCATCACAGTCATCTTCACAGTGGTTTGTTTCTTCATCGTGGGTCTGTCTCTGTACTCAGACCCCTGGAACATAGGGAAAAGTTTGGCTCTCACACTGACCGGAGTCCCAGTTTACTACGTGACCATCTACCGCTCCTGCCTGCCCAACAAATGGAGACGTGCCTTAAGTGAGTTTTCTTCCAACTGAAAATTTTGAGTAGAAAATACACTGGACAGTTTAAAATTCCACATAATTTGTACTTCATGTGATACATCAAACTATTCATAAATCCATCCAAAATAAAATCAGGTACAACCAGCCATGAACCTTAAGGTTTGAACTGTTTGACCCTTATCATTATTCTCTCCTCTACATTCCCAGACTACTGCACCAAGCAGCTGCAGATCCTTCTAGAAGTTGCTCAACAAGAAGTCCAGACGTACTGAAGATCCCCCAAAACCACTGATTGATCTACTGGACACCACCTTAAACAGTCATGAGTGAGAAGATGTTCTGTCTACTTTAAAACCCAAATCATATTATAAACTTTTTAAATCAACTGAAAATTGGCGTTTTGTTATTTTTCTTATTCTTGGCAATGAGTGGCAATGAATGAATCACATCAGTAACTATGTCACAACCCCGTCAAATTAATACAGCATCATAATAAGCTCTTCAATCAGAATCAGAATTTATTATTATTATCATAGTACATGACACCAGAAAAAAAACTGTGCATGACAATGAAATTAAAAATATTAAAAATTCTGATTCAACTTGTCGGACAAACATTTGCAGGCCACAACTTGAAGAAATGAAGAAGAGCCACACTGTCTTAATACTTTCTTGACCAAATCTTTGCACATCCCAAAACACTGCTTGCTTTGGATGGAAAGGTGTAAAAACTAATGACTGATATATAAAACCAACAAGTATTAAATTACAGTTAAAGATTGCCAGTAAAATTACAGACCAAAATAACTGGTCTGTTGTAAGAGGGAGAAAAAAAAAAAAACAGCCAGAAAAAAACTGAGAAGTTGAAGGATTTCAAATGGTGTTTACGTGTATAAACGTTATCTTAAATTTATTTCATGAATATCATTTTTACCCGAGGTCATGAAATATGGCCATCGGGTATTGCAAAGACTTTGCGTCCACCCATCCGTTTGTCCGTGCTCAACGTAAGTCCAGTCCTATTACGGCCAGAGTTTTCAAATTAACAGGGAACATACTTGGGACAGAGACCTTGGAAAAGTTTTTTTTTTCTTTGCATCCTGAACAAATTTCCTGGCAGTTTTTGTTAGTCCACCTAACCGTGGTTTGGTTCCAACAGAGTCCCTCATTTTCCACTTCTTAATTAGAGTTTGGATACTGCTGATTGGCATTCTCAGTCCTTTGGATTTTTTGGATTTCAACTACCTTTTCCCACAGATCCTTTGACAAGTCTTTTGCTTTCCCTCTGCCTCAGAAACAAGAAATGTCAGTGCAGCACTGGATGAAAGATGCAAGGGTCTGTCAGAAGCCCAGAAACTCACTGACTTTTTATACACACTATGATTTAAAAAGAGTAAACACAGTTGTTTGACAATAAATGGCTCTACACAACCACTAACCATGAGTGAAATTTTTTTTTGCGTTGTCATTCATATTATCTGAAAAATTGCCAAAAAAAAAAAATCTAACAATTCTGCAAGGGGTATGTAAACTTATGAGCACAACTGTATCATTTGTAATGTATGTGATGATTGTGTTCTGCACAGTCAACACGACTCGAACTAGAAACACTGTGGAAAGTAAAGTGTGTCAGAGTTCCAGCAGCAACAGACGGGCTTTCGGGTGTGACCTGAATGACAAAAGACCAACTACCATCTCACATCTCTCACTGTGCTTTAGGAAGACACTTCATGACTGCTTTTTTCCCTCTTCTTTCTTCCACATAAGTCAAAATTTATTAGAAAGTGGTGACATCTGACAAAGACAAAGCTATTGGAAACAGGACGGCGTTTCAACAAGAATGTGTCTCACAATAACTGATATTTCCAAAATGCTCAAAATCACACTACGCTGGTTCAATATGTCAGCTTTGACATTTACTGCAAACTGCAGTCATGTCTGCCAGCACGTCTGACAGGAGCAACCTTTTCACACACGTTCACATTGTCATCCTCCAACTATTTATTTTTTATTTTTATTGTCCTTGAGAATGCAGTAAAGTACTTTTAATTTTTTGCCCTAGAGGGGGCTTGATGTGAAATATTCTTCCCGTTGCATGAATGGAAAATACTCATTATTTGTTTTATATGACACTTAAATAGATCCTTGTCATTTGATTTTTTTTTTTAAACTCAAAATTAGACAGCTGTAAGCAACATGTTTGCAGCCTGGTCCTTTGTGTGTGAGGTTTGCATGTCCCCCCCATGTTTATGTGAGTTCCTTCGGGGTACGTGTTCCAGTGTCGCAGACCTAGCGGTCCGCCCCTAAAAACTGCCACTCAATCCAGCCACTCGTCTGAGACAGTCTCTTCACCCAAAGTGATCAAACTGAATGATGGGTTTATTAACCATCAGATGATAAAGCTAAAACCTCTTAAATTATTCTAAAGTCAGTTTTAGGCAGAAACGAGGCCGTTTTAAGCAGAAACGAGGCAATACTCGGTGACGCTTTGAAATGACTGACGCAGTGAATGCATCAGCTAGCAGCTTGTGTAGCTGTGGTGCTCTGATTGCTTCCTCAGGTTTGTATGACAAAATAATGCTGAATTTATGTGGAAATGATTGCTGTACAAAAGTTTCAGATATCTGTCGCTGAGTTAGATGATGACTGGAATGCAGTTTGAAGGTGTTAATCCATGAACTGTGGCTTGTGATGCATGCGCAGTGAAAGCAGGGTGGGACGATTTTTAGGGGGGACTGTTCTGTCTGCGACACCGGTGTCGCCGACCCTAAAAATGACGCGGTTCACAGAATTTGCCTTGTTTCTGCTTAAAATGACCTAGTTTCCGCTTAAGACTCAATACAGTATGATTTAAGAGGTTTTACCTTTATCATCTGATGGTTGATAATCCATTTGATTGCTGAACAGACTCCGTCTCAGACGTGCTGCTGTGGTCCGAAACGATGCATGCGCAGATGCAAAAGGCAGACCGATTTTTAGGGGCGGGCCATTTGGTCTGTTACACCGGCACCCACTTCCAAAGACATGCAGGTTAGATGAATAGGTGACTATAAAATTGACCATAGGTTTGAGTGAAAATGCGCTTGTCTATCTCCATGTGATGGCCTTACGGCACACTGACAGCCTGTCCAGGGTGAACCCCACCTCTCACTCAGTGACTACTTTGATAGGCTCTAGCACCCTATGATCCAGAACTGGAAAAAGCAGGTATAGGAAATGAATGAATGAGTGAATTCTTTGAAGAATGTCTACTTTCCTTAAAGCAAAAAAAAAATCTTCACCTGACAGCACTTCTGCAGCCGCTCGCGATGTCCCCGAAAAAATTGTATAAGCTTCTAATCAACTAATGGCACACGCGATTTCGCTTCGTATCATGGACGCATTTTTTATGAAATGGCTGTGAAGTCATGCAACGGAGCAAAACTTATGCAACAAAATTAAATGTAAATGGAACAAAATTGTACAAAATTAATGTATATCATAGAATGGATTCTTCAAGCTTCAAGGGAATCTCAATATATCCACACTTGACAGATAAGTCAAGTGTGCCTCTACTGGTGGTTGGCTCTCACTGCGGTATTGTATCACTTCCTGTTCCGGAGCACAGCGGTGTTTTTCTGTATCTGTTAGCTGTTTAATCTGCGCAGTTAGATTGATCTAGTTATCTAGATTACGATTTGTTTCCCAGTGTAATCTTTACGTGCCTTAACTAAAGCACTCCTTCTGCTGAATCACCTCTAAATTATTTACACATTATTCACTTTGCGTGTTTTTAGGAATCTGCTAGCTTAGCGTAGCTACTAGCTCTTAGCCGATTTAGCATGGCGGCTTCTCCTGTCTCTCCCGCTCTTTTCTGCTCTGGGTGTGAAATGTTTAGTTATTCCTCGGCCTCCTTTAGCAGTAACGGTACTTGTAATAAGTGTAGCTTATTCATAGCTTTGGAGGCCAGGCTGGGTGAATTGGAGACTCGGCTCCGCACCGTGGAAAATTCTACAGCTAGCCAGGCCCCTGTAGTCGGTGCGGACCAAGGTAGCTTAGCCGCCGTTAGTTACCCCCTGGCAGATCCCGAGCAGCCGGGAAAGCAGCCCGACTGGGTGACTGTGAGGAGGAAGCGTAGTTCTAAACAGAAGCCCGTGTACACCGCCAACCCATTCACATTTCTAACCGTTTTTCCCCACTCGGCGACACACCCGCCGAGGATCAAACTCTGGTTATTGGCGACTCTGTTTTGAGAAATGTGAAGTTAGCGACACCAGCAACCATAGTCAATTGTCTTCCGGGGGCCAGAGCAGGCGACATTGAAGGAAATTTGAAACTGCTGGCTAATGCTAAGTGTAAATTTGGTAAGATTGTACTTCACGTTGGCAGTAATGACACCCGGTTACGCCAATCGGAGGTCACTAAAATTAACATTAAATCGGTGTGTAACTTTGCAAAAACAATGTCGGACTCTGTAGTTTTCTCTGGGCCCCTCCCCAATCGGACCGGGAGTGACATGTTTAGCCGCATGTTCTCCTTGAATTGCTGGCTGTCTGAGTGGTGTCCAAAAAATGAGGTGGGCTTCATAGATAATTGGCAAAGCTTCTGGGGAAAACCTGGTCTTGTTAGGAGAAACGGCATCCATCCCACTTTGGATGGAGCAGCTCTCATTTCTAGAAATCTGGCCAATTTTCTTAAATCCTCCAAACCGTGACTATCCAGGGTTGGGACCAGGAAGCAGAGTTGTAGTCTTACACACCTCTCTGCAGCTTCTCTCCCCCTGCCATCCCCTCATTACCCCATCCCCGTAGAGACGGTGTCTGCTCCCAGACCACCAATAACCAGCAAAAATCTATTTAAGCATAAAAATTCAAAAAGAAAAAATAATATAGCACCTTCAACTGCACTACAGACTAAAACAGTTAAATGTGGTCTATTAAACATTAGGTCTCTCTCTTCTAAGTCCCTGTTGGTAAATGATATAATAATTGATCAACATATTGATTTATTCTGCCTTACAGAAACCTGGTTACAGCAGGATGAATATGTTAGTTTAAATGAGTCAACACCCCCGAGTCACACTAACAGTCAGAATGCTCGTAGCACGGGCCGGGGCGGAGGATTAGCAGCAATCTTCCATTCCAGCTTATTAATTAATCAAAAACCCAGACAGAGCTTTAATTCATTTGAAAGCTTGACTCTTAGTCTTGTCCATCCAAATTGGAAGTCCCAAAAAACAGTTTTATTTGTTATTGTCTATCGTCCACCTGGTCGTTACTGTGAGTTTCTCTGTGAATTTTCAGACCTTTTGTCTGACTTAGTGCTTAGCTCAGATAAGATAATTATAGTGGGCGATTTTAACATCCACACAGATGCTGAGAATGACAGCCTCAACACTGCATTTAATCTATTATTAGACTCTATTGGCTTTGCTCAAAAAGTAAATGAGTCCACCCACCACTTTAATCATATCTTAGATCTTGTTCTGACTTATGGTATGGAAATAGAAGACTTAACAGTATTCCCTGAAAACTTCCTTCTGTCTGATCATTTCTTAATAACATTTACATTTACTCTGATGGACTACCCAGCAGTGGGGAATAAGTTTCATTACACTAGAAGTCTTTCAGAAAGTGCTGTAACTAGGTTTAAGGATATGATTCCTTCTTTATGTTCTCTAATGCCATATACCAACACAGTGCAGAGTAGCTACCTAAACTCTGTAAGTGAGATAGAGTATCTCGTCAATAGTTTTACATCCTCATTGAAGACAACTTTGGATGCTGTAGCTCCTCTGAAAAAGAGAGCTTTAAATCAGAAGTGCCTGACTCCGTGGTATAACTCACAAACTCGTAGCTTAAAGCTGATAACCCGTAAGTTGGAGAGGAAATGGCGTCTCACTAATTTAGAAGATCTTCACTTAGCCTGGAAAAAGAGTCTGTTGCTCTATAAAAAAAAGCCCTCCGTAAAGCTAGGACATCTTTCTACTCATCACTAATTGAAGAAAATAAGAACAACCCCAGGTTTCTTTTCAGCACTGTAGCCAGGCTGACAAAGAGTCAGAGCTCTATTGAGCTGAGTATTCCATTAACTTTAACTAGTAATGACTTCATGACTTTCTTTGCTAACAAAATTTTAACTATTAGAGAAAAAATTATTCATAACCATCCCAAAGACGTATCGTTATCTTTGGCTGCTTTCAGTGATGCCGGTATTTGGTTAGACTCTTTCTCTCCGATTGTTCTGTCTGAGTTATTTTCATTAGTTACTTCATCCAAACCATCAACATGTTTATTAGACCCCATTCCTACCAGGCTGCTCAAGGAAGCCCTACCATTATTTAATGCTTCGATCTTAAATATGATCAATCTATCTTTGTTAGTTGGCTATGTACCACAGGCTTTTAAGGTGGCAGTAATTAAACCATTACTTAAAAAGCCATCACTTGACCCAGCTATCTTAGCTAATTATAGGCCAATCTCCAACCTTCCTTTTCTCTCAAAAATTCTTGAAAGGGTAGTTGTAAAACAGCTAACTGATCATCTGCAGAGGAATGGTCTATTTGAAGAGTTTCAGTCAGGTTTTAGAATTCATCATAGTACAGAAACAGCATTAGTGAAGGTTACAAATGATCTTCTTATGGCCTCGGACAGTGGACTCATCTCTGTGCTTGTTCTGTTAGACCTCAGTGCTGCTTTTGATACTGTTGACCATAAAATTTTATTACAGAGATTAGAGCATGCCATAGGTATTAAAGGCACTGCGCTGCGGTGGTTTGAATCATATTTGTCTAATAGATTACAATTTGTTCATGTAAATGGGGAATCTTCTTCACAGACTAAAGTTAATTATGGAGTTCCACAAGGTTCTGTGCTAGGACCAATTTTATTCACTTTATACATGCTTCCCTTAGGCAGTATTATTAGACGGTATTGCTTAAATTTTCATTGTTACGCAGATGATACCTAGTTTTATCTATCCATGAAGCCAGAGGACACACACCAATTAGCTAAACTGCAGGATTGTCTTACAGACATAAAGACATGGATGACCTCTAATTTCCTGCTTTTAAACTCAGATAAAACTGAAGTTATTGTACTTGGCCCCACAAATCTTAGAAACATGGTGTCTAACCAGATCCTTACTCTGGATGGCATTACCCTGACCTCTAGTAATACTGTGAGAAATCTTGGAGTCATTTTTGATCAGGATATGTCATTCAAAGCGCATATTAAACAAATATGTAGGACTGCTTTTTTGCATTTACGCAATATCTCTAAAATCAGAAAGGTCTTGTCTCAGAGTGATGCTGAAAAACTAATTCATGCATTTATTTCCTCTAGGCTGGACTATTGTAATTCATTATTATCAGGTTGTCCTAGAAGTTCCCTAAAAAGCCTTCAGTTAATTCAAAATGCTGCAGCTAGAGTACTAACGGGGACTAGAAGGAGAGAGCATATCTCACCCATATTGGCCTCTCTTCATTGGCTTCCTGTTAATTCTAGAATAGAATTTAAAATTCTTCTTCTTACTTATAAGGTTTTGAATAATCAGGTCCCATCTTATCTTAGGGACCTCGTAGTACCATATCACCCCAATAGAGCGCTTCGCTCTCAGACTGCAGGCTTACTTGTAGTTCCTAGGGTTTGTAAGAGTAGAATGGGAGGCAGAGCCTTCAGCTTTCAGGCTCCTCTCCTGTGGAACCAGCTCCCAATTCAGATCAGGGAGACAGACACCCTCTCTACTTTTAAGATTAGGCTTAAAACTTTCCTTTTTGCTAAAGCTTATAGTTAGGGCTGGATCAGGTGACCCTGAACCATCCCTTAGTTATGCTGCTATAGACTTAGACTGCTGGGGGGTTCCCATGATGCACTGTTTCTTTCTCTTTTTGCTCTGTATGCACCACTCTGCATTTAATCATTAGTGATCGATCTCTGCTCCCCTCCACAGCATGTCTTTTTCCTGGTTCTCTCCCTCAGCCCCAACCAGTCCCAGCAGAAGACTGCCCCTCCCTGAGCCTGGTTCTGCTGGAGGTTTCTTCCTGTTAACAGGGAGTTTTTCCTTCCCACTGTAGCCAAGTGCTTGCTCACAGGGGGTCGTTTTGACCGTTGGGGTTTTACATAATTATTGTATGGCCTTGCCTTACAATATAAAGCGCCTTGGGGCAACTGTTTGTTGTGATTTGGCGCTATATAAAAAATTGATTGATTGATTGATTGATAAGTACAATGCTGGACAGCAACAAGCTTCTAAATCGCTGTGATAAATTTCTGAGGCTTGTAAGAATGTTGGCTGTGTTCCAGGCCCAGGCTGGTTGGGTAACTCAGGAGCCAATGAGGGCAGAAATGATGTGTGGAAGAATTTAGAGAGGAAATACTTTAGACTTGTGAGTGTTGCTTAGATGTTTGGTTAGTTCTCTGCTTAAGAAAGGAACCTGCACAGAGACATGGCCGGGGAAAAGACAAAGAAGCAGGAGGACGAGAAGGCAGAGTTGCACCTTCGGAGACAAATCGGGCTGTTTTCTGCCGTCTGTTTTATCGTCGGTTCCATGGTGGGCAGCGGGATTTTCATTGCACCCAAAGGAGTCCTGATGAATAGCGGCAACAGCGTGGGGCTCTCCCTGCTGGTGTGGACGCTAGGTGGGGTCCTCTCCTTGTTTGGTAAGAAACTCCGATCTTTGCAGTCTTCATAAGTCCAACATCGTTATTGAGACACTGATATCTTGAATGAAGATATGCCCATTGTCCTTGTAGATCAGGAATTGTGTTAGGGCATCTGGTGTGCCAAAATTGTGCCAAATCAAGATGCTGGTTCTTACTGGATCTACTGCTCCCACCCTGAGTGAAAGAAAGCAGATGAAGGACAGCCAGAAAAAATGTCTATGATGAACAGAATCCAAAGGAGACAATGACTGAGTTAAGGCAAAAGATAAATATCACTATAATTTGCCTAAACAAGTGTTTTCTCTTACATGAAAACGAAGACGCAACTTCAATTCCCTGACATGAGCATTAAAATAGAGGCCATTATCAAGTGCAAAACCAGGTTGTTTTATATGTACTTGCCAACTGAAGTTCCACTCCATCGACAGTGGTGGATGGAAGGTCAGACAGCTTTGAGTATTTGAAAGCACAAGTTTTGCCTGAGCAGTGTCATGTTAAATGTACCTTTGTAATTTATTTAGCAAAAACTCAATGTATCATCTGCATTAACAAAAGGTGATTATATAGAGTACCCCAACACAGTCTGTTTATATAGTAAGTACTTAATTAAGCTTCTCCCTTTATGCTTGGGGGTCACCACAGCTGATGCAACTCCATGTTATATAGAGAATGGGCACAGGTGGTCTTGAACGAGAAATGTTGTTCTGGAAGCATGTGCACTAAGACGGTGTCCACGTTAAGGCTGTTTATATAAATGATAAAAAGTAAGGGGCTAATTTTATAACCTAAATTTATAACCCTTTAACACAACACTGGTTTCAGACATTTCAGTTGGGCACACTGCATTCCGCCCAAGGAATTATAATATTTGACTGTACTAGAAGAGATATGTCCTATAATTACATGATCCACAGTATCAAAAGCTTTGGACAATTCAAGACATAAAGCAACACAATGATGGACCTTATCAATAGAATCTATGACATCACTCGCTTTTAAGCCAGCTGCAGTTGTACTTAGAACCCGACCGATATGGATTTTTTGAGGCCAATGCCGATAACGATATTTGGATGAAAAAAATGCTGATAATGGATAAGTCGGCTGATTTGCCGATAGCCGATAAATCAGCCGGTATTATTATTTTTTAAATGAACAAAAATGTTCTTTTTTGGACCCTTAACAAAAAAGGTATGAGCTAAAAGCTGAAGCTTTGTCCTCATATTGATTAACTTAATAACAGAGAAGAATTTTCAAGTTAAAAAAAAAAATGCAAAAATGCAATTGGAGCAGTTAGGGGGCTATTCAAATGGGCCAACTAGTAAGATATCACTCCTGAAAACGATCTTTGCCATATCACGAGGTAAATCTGGACTTTGGAAAACCATGTGACGGAGAACCAATTCCGATTGGACACTCACATTGCGCACATCATCACACATCTTCTATGAGGAGTACCAAGATGGCCAACGGTGGATCAAAAGTCCGCAGAGTTAACTTTTCAGCAAAAAAAGAGTAAGTTTCTATCTCATATCATTAAAAAGTTATTTACAATTTAGTAAAGCTTGGTCCCAGCCGTTGTATATGACGGCGTCGGCCCCAGAGGGTTAATGGCGAACGGCAGTAATTCCCAGAACCCTTCCGGACGACCATTGAATCTGAATGTTTCAACCTCTTAGCAGTAAACGAAAGTTTTTCATGTTTCAAGTTTTTCAAAATAAGGTCTACACAACGTGGGCTTAATAAAATGCATGACCGACGCAATGAAGCACATTTGACACATTACTACATAAATTGAGTTAATCAAACTGAGTTGAACTGAAATGGGAGAAATGTGGGGTGAATGGAATCGCAAAGTTATTACAAACAACATCCTTATAAACTTACTTGTATGCTTTTGTCAGCCAATCAGTGCAGTGTGACGGCGAACTACGGGGCCGGTGATGAACACATTTAAGCAGGGGTGTAAGCAGCTGTCAGTTGAATGGAGTCACAGCTCCATCTACTGGACAAACAGTGCAAGGACATTTTACATTGCCAACACAAACATTATTTCAGTAACTGTTCTGTTTATGAGAAATTATCGGCGTTCTATCGGCAAAATTTCAGCCGATAGTGAGTACCTTATTTTCCGCACCATAAGGCGCACCTAAAAGCCTTAAATTTTCACAAAAATCGGCCATGCGCCCTATAATCCGGTGCGCCTTATGTGCGCACTGAATTCCAAAATCTGTAAAAACGACCGACGTTGTCTTTGACCGTCGGAATATCGGACCATTTCCCGCTGACACAAGGACATAATACGTAAAGTACGTACACTAGCAGCGTAGAGTACGTACCCTGGCAGCGATAAACCAATCGTAGAGTACGTACGCTGCCAGTGATAAACCAATCAGAGAAGAGTCCGTGAGTCCGTGGTACGTACACTTACCTCCGCCACTCCTCCGGTAGTTACCGTATACTACAGGTATCCTGCAAAACAACATGTTTGTCTAAGGACCCCCGAAAATGGCGCCAGCGAAGAGACATGCTTACGAGGCACAATTCAAACTGCAGGCTATCAGTTACGCGGTTGTTCATGGGAATAGAGCAGCTGCGAGAGGAAACAAGAAAATGAACTGCGCCAAGTTAAAAAGACCAAATGGAGTTTCCGCAGAAACAAAGCGAGGTGGCCACAGCTAGAAGACCAGCTGTTCAATTCAGACACAGAAGATGAGGACTTCGATGGATTTGTGACAGAACCATAATAAAAAATAATGTGAGTACCATATTGTTAAATACCGGTAGTTCAAAGTTGTTAAAAAGTTCAAATAAACTCACCGTTTTGCTTCCGTGACCTTTTTTTTTTTGTAGACTATATGTTTTAGCGTGTGCCTTTTGTAAGGGTTAAGTACCTGCTAATTGAGGCTGCGCTTTATAATCCGGTGCGCCTTTTGTAAGGATTAAGTACCTGCTAATTGAGGGCGCGCCTTATAATCTGGTGCGCCTTATGGTGCAGAAAATACAGTACTTTGAAAAGGGCTTATATCGGCCTATAATATTGGCTGGCTGATATATCGGTTGGGTTCTAGTTATACTGCATGTTTATCTGGAACCAGATTGATGCACGCAAGCACACAATCCCAGGGAGGTTGCTCTAGATGGATAGCCCCCATGTCCCTCCCTCCATGTTCCAAGCTCACCCCCACAAAACTCCATCTGATGTTCTCCAATCTCGCCGAGCTAAACTCACTGGTCCTGCACTCTGCTCCAACAAACATCCCTTCATCTGCAATTGTTGGTGCACATATGCACCACATACAAGTTAAGGTCAGTGACTTCCACGGGTATGCACTGTACTTCACAGCTTTTAACTGATAAAGGATTCACACACTGAAAAGAACATGTTTCAATACAAACTGTTGTTACAGAACTGATAAGGATCTCCTCCTGTCAGCAACAGAAAAACAAATACTTTTGCCTAGATATTAATCATCATTTTTGACATTTATCTTCACATTTTTAAAATGACAAAATCACGAGCAGTAAAGGAGCAATGACTGTCATTTTACTGGGGGGCGGAGACTCGCAGATTCCAGACAGACTTTTGAATCCAGATCCACAACAGAAATGAGTAAGATCACCAAAAGTCGAAGTCTATCTGGGTAAGAGAGCCCTATACAAACATTTAATCTATGAGTGAAATACCGCTGGACTGCTTCAATGTTGTCTACATTTGTTTTCAGCCTAGGTGACCATACACAATTGGAGGTTTCCAGGATAGGCCAAACATAACTTTTGTACAGTGATACATAAAACATATAATTGTGCCCCTTGAACATGTTAAAAATATTTCTAATTACAAAATGAGCATTTCGAATAATAGAATTACAGTGGTTTGAAAATTTCAAATTAGATTGTATAACAACCCCAACATCACAAATAGTGTCAACGTTGTCAATAACACAACTGTCCATCTTATAGAGGTATGGATATTTCACATTGTCAATCCCTAAGTACTTGGTTTTGTTTGCATTAAGTTTTAGTTGCCAACTAGTGGCCCATTCATGTATCCTTAATAAATCAGCTTGTAATGATTCACAATCAATAGAGTTGACAGCTTTGTACACCTTTGTATCATCTGAATACATACTTAGACAGGAGTATAACACCACTGAGTTAATGAGAGTTGAAAAACAAATAAACAGCAAAGGTCCGAAAACCGTGCCCTGGGGAACACCACAAATTACATCTTTACCTGTATGTGTTTATGTACAATCCAGTTCTTCCAGTTTTTCTTACAGAAAGAGGAAGGCATCAGAACATGACAGGTTATTAACACCAACATGGGCAGTTAGCTGCACTACTACCAAATCATGCGTTATAAAGCAGCGGCCAGGTGCGCAAATATTACACATTAATAAAACACCAGCGCCAAGCTTAGACTGTTAGTTTTAGCTTGTTTGGTAACATTGAGGCGGGGACATGTTCAGGCTTACTGCGCCCTGCACAGATCACATCAGTCTTGCCAACGCTCTACATGTTTACCCACTGTTGGGTTGGTTGGAGTTAAGCAAGACAACCCCCAACCCCCTCCCCCCACCCGAGCTTCAAACAGCTTTGTAATTGTGTCATTTGAAGCAGACCATTCGGATAAACATCCAGAAACTTTCTGGTCCATTTGTCGTGACAAAGCTGTTGCAAATCAGTCACGACACACAATAAACGACAACTTCAGAGCAGACGGAACCCTTGTGCACCCCCCTCTGGTCTCTGGTGTCCCCCTCCAGGTGGGGAATCAGATGTAGATCATGTGTGATAATATAATGCAGTTTGATTTTATTCTATAATGTACGAACAGCTGAAAATAATTAATGTTGTCTTATGCCCTTGAAGCCACATTTACATATACCTTGGCTTGCGTGCACGGCACAAGTAGGGTGGGGTTCCAAGGAGAAAAAATATTTGGAACAGCTAATCTTCATGAACAACAGGTGTATTTTTTATTGTAGCAAAACACAGTACCCTCCTGCCACCCTTGGAGATGGTTTAATAAACTTTCCTCACTTGAGATTCCGTGTGTAATTTATTTCTCCACTCTTGCAGGAAGTCTGTCCTACGCTGAACTTGGCACCACTTTTACAAAGTCAGGGGCCCACTACACCTATCTGCTGGAGACACTGGGGCCACTGCCTGCTTTTGTATGCCTCTGAGTTGAGTTTCTGTTTGTCAGGTTTGTTGGATCTTTGACATTAGAGGCAGAAAATTGATGCCATCATAAGATGCAGGAAGCAGCAAAGATATTTCCTGTCTACAGGCCGGCTGCATCCTCCTATGTGGCCCTGGCGTTCGGGCGTTACGTGGTGGAGCCGTTCTTTGCACCTTGTGCTGCTCCCACAGTGCTCGTCAAACTCGTCAGTATCCTCGAACTGAGTGAGCGTCTCTTCCTCTGATGCCCACAGTGCCAACATGTAGGACCGGGATGCGTTTCAACACCTGTCTAATCCTGTTTGTGTCCCTGCAGTGCTCGTGGTGGCAGTGAACTGCTGGAGTGTGTCCATGGCGTCTCGCACTCAGGTCACCCTGACTTTTATCAAAACGTTTGCCCTGATCCTCATCATTGTCCCCGGTGTCATCGCTCTGTCCAAAGGTGGAAGGACCTGATACATCATTAATTAATATGTTGCTGTTGATGATGTCCATGAAAGTGCATTTATTCAAAATTTTCAGAAAACTCATGTACGCGTATTTCTTTGCAGGACAGACAGAGAATTTCCAAAATGGTTTTGATGTTGATGTAACATCACTACACAAGTTACTGCTGGCGTTCTATAACGGTTTATATGCCTATGGTGGATGGTGAGCAAACATACACTGTGTCATGAGGGCCACTTTAAAAACAATTTAGTGGATATCTGGCTGAAAGATTAAACTTTCGTCCCACTGAATAATAAAGCAATGAATAATGAGCCACATATGGATTTGTCAGAAATTTCAGTGATTATTTGAATAATGAGCCACATATATGAACATTGCACAATTAAAACACTGCAAGTGAGTGCGAGTGATTGTGTCAGCGCACACAGCGCAGCTCTGATCAATTACAAATGAAATGTTAAATATATCATAAAGATACTTTTAAAGCTGCTCATGAGAAGGAATGAACATACAACTGTTTTACCAAGCCATTGCAATATACACATTACAAATAATTACCTTTTAGGCTGTTCCGAATACATTCTCCACCTCATGCAGCTCAAGAAAAAGAGAAAAAGAAAAGTGACAGCTGAAACGGTTCTCTGTGATTCCTGAAGCGATTACAGGTGTTTTCAACAGCCAAACTCTGTCAGAAAATGATTAATCCGCTACAAAATAATAATTTTATATACAGTGTCCAGTGCACAAAGCAGGTGGGATTATTACAACGAAGTGCGTGAGAGGGCAGAGCCAAAAATGCCTGTCCTGTTCTTGTAGCCGTCAGGTACTCGGACAATGGGCTTCTAACAGCCTCATCCTCACCACAAACATGCCTCCAACATCCTCGTAGTACTCTGTACACAAACAGCCCCACGCTGTTTTTGGTCAATTTTGAGCTTCTTGAAATTAGCGCCATGCTCAGAGATAAGCCTCGTTAGCCAAATATTCTGCCTCTAAGAGCCACTATTCTCCCACATTTGTTGAACAACTGGACTCGTACCAAAAAAAAAAAAAAAAAGATATGTGGCCCATTATTAATTATTATTTTTTACTTATTTTGTTTAGTGGGTTGATTCCTGTTACATAATTCATAAATTTATTTAAAAAGTCATAATAATTAAAACAAATGATCAAGAGTTAATATGTTGCTAATAACGTGTGATTTTCAGGAAAAATAAAAGTAGCAGGACCTTCCATACCAGCAATACTACTACTACTACTACTAATAATAATAATAAATACAACTTGCACTGTGGAAAATATGGTAGTTTCTTCGTGATCACATGAAAATCTTGAGAAATCAGCTAAAAAGTGTTATGGTTAGAATCACTAAAGGACGATAGTTGGAGGGTCGGGATGCCGACAGCCAGACACAGGAGGGACCTTACAAAAACAAGGTGTTTTAATGTTCCAGTGATAACACAACAGTGTCAAGAATCTCCACAGTGCTAAATCCAAAATGCAGTCACAACTGGCAAGGTGCAAAAACCCAAAAATCAAAAACCAACTGTCAAAAAGTGACAGTGAGAATGTAAGCAATAAACTCTTCAAGGTGGCAAAAATCCAAAATGATGAAAAAGACAAACTATGTGAAAACCACTAACCAAAACCAGCTGTCCAAAGGGACAGTGAGAGTAACGTGACTTACAGCAGGATGACACAGTTGTGAAATGAGGGTCATGAACAGAAGGGTTGACAATCGACTGCCAAATCACATAAACCAAGGTGTGACTTAAATGCAAACTAACTGATAACACACAGGTATGAGAATTATATGAGGGCGGGGAGCATGGGAAAGTGACACAAGGAAATCACGAGTGAAACAACTATCCAGATAAGGCTAAAAAAAACAAAAAAAAACAACAACAAAGTTTATCATCGTTGACATCAGAAAAAGTCATGAGGGCGGGTGGGATTTATTTTCTTACAAAGAGAAAACAAACAATACAGTAAAATTTTCAGGCTGGGAAATGAAACTTCCCCTTTACTGTCGAGCACTTCTGGCACTAATGAGTCACCACAGTAGACAACGCGAACAAGGGAAAAACTCCTCTTGCAACCGTTGTACTTAATGTCCACGCTACCTCCATTGTTCACATGCATACTGGCTGGAAATATTGCTCATAGGCACCTCGGAGGAACACTCACTCCATACCATGGCTTCAGTTTCTTGTTGGTAATCTGTACCATGTCATGTCTATGGTTGTCAAGAGGTAAGTTCCAGGTCCGGTAAACTTCAGCTATCTTCGGCTACAGCACACTCACTACCTAGCGGACATACCAGTTCTTGCGCCAGCTGTACTACTGTCAATAAAATTTGGCAAAAAAAAAATTGATGTGGGCTGATTTTGACATGTGGATGGTTTTTTTTTTTTTTTTAATGGGGCCTAAGTGTGATCATAACACCAAGAGTAAAGGCATAAACAGAAAAATGATACACAGTGCAAAAGGAACAGAAAATACAATAACATGGAGAGAAAAAAAAAAGGGCATGAAACACACGGAAGATGAACAATACAACGGACTCGGCCCCCGCAGTGACAGCTTTCAAACCGTCGCGCTCAACTGCCTGGCAACCAAGCGGGACAGTGTACCAGGAACAAACATTAAACCCTAATAATCCTGAAACATAACCCAAGACCCCTAAGACAACCTAACCAAGAGCACCCACTGGGGTGAAAGTAAACACAAGGCCCCACGGATCCGGTGTCGCAGACCGAACGGTCCCCCCTAAAAATTTGTCCGTCCTGCCTTCACTGTGCATGCATCATTTCGGACCACAACAGAACATCTCTACATCCAAAACAATCAAAGGGAATAATGTGATTATAAACCATCAGATGACAAAGTAAAACCTCTTAAATCATTCTGAAGTCAGTTTTAGCAGAAATGATGCCGCTTTAAGCAGAAAACGAGGCGATAATTGGTGAGTTGCTACTGATGCTCTGAAATAACGCAGGCGCAGCAGCACATCTTGCTACTGTGGCGCTCTGATCACTTCCAGTGTCTTTTATTATTAAATAATGCTGAATTTATGGGGAATGATTGTTGTACAAAAGCTTCAGATAACTGTCGCTGAGACAGATGATGACTGGAGTGCAATTTGAAGCATAAACAAAGTGATAATCAGTGAATCGCTGGTGACACTCAGAAATCACGCTGCTGAGCTCAGAAATGATGCATGCGCAGTGAAGGCAAAGGGGACCGATTTTTAGGGGGGGACCATTCAGCTGTTGCCACGCATGGCTGACCAGGGTTACCATGGCAGCCATACGAGGTCGGGGAACGGGAGACTCTCACCCCGCCAAGACACACCAAGACACACACCCAGGATATTTGAGGAAGAGAATATCAATACACACACTCCCAGACAGGTGAAACCACACACCCACACTTGCACACCATGGGCGAGAGAGTGGCATGCGACCTGTGCCTGTTGGGAAAGTGTAGGTACACGGACCCACAACAGGGGGCGCAAATGAACGGACAATGGAGGAAGTCAAATAACAACACTTTACTGTTGTGAATGGGCACAACAAATACAACAGATTACAACAATAGACAAAAAGCCAAATCACAAAAGGTGTCGTGTGGGCAGGCTCGAAGATAGGAGACATCTGTCCAAAGCAGAACCGGAACCACACGATTTCCTCTGCCACCAGACCCCGGGAATACTGGAGCCGCCAAGTCCCGAACTCCCAGGTGGCCACTGCCTCCGCGTGTCGGACCTGGTACTGCTGGCGAGGAACAAAAAACAATTAAATGTGGGCGCGTTTGCACTCAGCAATCCGCACGGCAGAAAAACTACCTCCACCTCTCGTTGGAAAAGGAGTCTGCTATACAACGCACAAAAGTCACAAAAGGTTACTGTCACACAGTCAGCTGAGAACGTTACCTTCCAGGTAGAACGATATCTCGGCAAAGAGGTGGAGACGTGGTCCTGCTGATGTACCCCTGCTGATCGGATGATTGGTAACAGCTGTTGCAGGTGATGCGTGACAGCTGTCACCCTGGCTGCTCCTGTGAGGCGGCTGCGCGCCCTCTGGTGCCTGGAGCCCACACTCCAGACAGGGCGCCCTCTGGTGGAGGGCCAGCAGTACCTCCTCTTCTGGCGGCCCACACAACATGTGCCCACGCATTCACACACACCCACAACCAAGACAGGTTATTAAAGACATAGGACGACACTGGGATAAAAAAAAAAAAACCCTGGCACGCCCCAAACCCCAAGAAAATAAAAGCAAATCACAATAAAATCCTGTTTCACTGCAAAAACAGTTTGTTTTGAGAAGGTTGGCAGTTCCACCAAGTTTTGAAGATTTGCCTTATCATTTGTGTGTTTTTTTTTTTTTTGTTTGTTTTTTTGAGTAATTCTAGTGTTGAGGAACATCATGGCAAAAAAACATGAAAACATCTTCATGAACAAACTTTTATGCTTTTCCTTCAGGTTTTATCTGAACTTCGTCACAGAAGAAGTCATCAATCCAACCAGATATTTCCCACCTGCTCTCCACTGAGTTATTACACCTTGTTGTGTTGACAATACGCCTGTGTGTGTGTGTGTGTATCCTGTCAGAAACATCCCTCTGGCTGTGATCTTATCCATGGTGACTGTGACTGTCTTCTACATGCTTATTAATGCGGCCTATTACACGGTGATGACGCCTGCTGAGATGCTGCTGTCAGAGTGACCTCTTCGCTTTATAATAATCAACTGCACGTAAAGAAAAAGATTAGGAGCATCTGTAAAATTAAGAGCCAATTTTGTTAAGGATCAGGCGGGCTGTGATTCAAGCCGACTCTGATTTCAACGAAACATGGCTCAGAGATGGAACCTACCAAGAAATGAACTTTCCCAAAGTTTTTCCACCGAAAACCAAACCTTGCCAGGGGTCATCAAAGTTCAAGGCAAAAACATGCAAAAACCAAAGCCAAAGCGTACTTTATTGTCAAAAATCTAAGTAACAGGGTTAGCACAGAAAATCGAAAGTGCGTTTGACCAGTCTCCAATGTGCAGTTAAACTAAACATATAGATAAGACATTGACAATAATCACACACACACACACACACACACACACACACACACACACACACACACACACACACACACACACACACACACACACACACACACACACACACAATGTGCAGTAAAAACTAACATACTGATACAGACATGTACAATAAATACACACACACACACACACACACACACACACACACACACACACACACAAAATCACACAGCAGCAGAAGTACAATCAGTGGACATACAGGTTATGTGCAGTGATGCAGTATATAAGGTGTGAAGAGTAAAGTGCAAGTGACATGGTGAAATGAAATGTTCATGGAATGTTCTTCAGTGTCTTTGAAATGTTCATGTAGTTTACTTCAGTGTGTTGATGAGTCTGACGGCTTGTGGAAAGAAGCTGTTTCCCAGTCTGCTTGTGCGGCACCGCATGCTGCAGTAGCGCTTCCCTGATATAGGGAGAACAGTTTGTGTGCTGGTTGAGTGGGGTCTTTGATCTCTTGGAACAGTGTGACGTGTACAGGTCCTGAATGGCTGGTAGGGGTGATCTGATGATCTTTTCTGCAGTCCTCACCACCCTCTGTAGTGCCTTCTTGTCTGCAGCTAGACAGCTGCCATGCCAGACAGAGAGGCTGCTGGTCAGGATGCTCTCAATGGCACCCCTGTAGAAGGTGGTGAGTGCAGATGTGGGGAGGTCAGCTCTTCTCATCCTCTGCAGGAAGTGGAGTCGTGTCTGTGCCCTTTTTGACGAGGGAGGTGGTGTTTGTGGTCCATGTGAGGTCATCTGTGATGTGCACTCCAAGGAACTTTGTGCTTTTCAAAGACTCCACAGCACTGCCATTGATGATGAGTGGGATGTGTGTTGGTTGTTCTTTCCTGAAGTCTACAGTTATTTCTTGTGTTTTGTTGATGCTGAGTAGCAGGTTGTTCCTCTCACACGAGTTGGTGTACCTCCTCTCTGTATGCTGAGTCGTCGTCGTCTCTGATGAGGCCCACCACTGTTGTGTCATCGGCGAATTTGATGATGTGATTCGTTGCGAATCTGGCACAGCAATCATGGGTCATCAGTGTGAACAGCAGAGGAGATAGCACACATCCTTGCGGCACCCCGGTGTTTATGATGGTGGTCACTGAGGAGTTGTTGGCGACTCTGACTGTCTGCGGTCTGTTTGTGAGGAAGTCCAGCAGCCAGTTGCACAGTGAAGTGTTGATGCCTGTTGCCTTCAGCTTGTCTACCAGATGTTGGGGGATGACAGTGTTGAACACGGAACTGAAGTCGATGAACAGCATCCGTGCGTGACTTTTTTTGTTCTCCAGATGAGCCAGGCAGAGGTGGAGTCATCAGTGGAGCGCTTGGGGCGGTAGGCAAATTGATATGGGTCCAGGGTAGTGGGGAGGGTGGATGTTATGTGGGCCTTTACCAGTCTTTCAAAGCACTTCATCATGATGGGAGTGAGTGCTATGGGTCTGTAGTCGTTTAGTGGTGATGCTGGTGACGTCTTTGGTAGTGGTACAATGGTGGTAGCTTTGAAGCTTGCTGGTATGGTGGCTTGGTTCAGAGAGATGTTGTAAATGTCTTTGAGGACGTCGGTGAGTGAATCTGCACAGTCTCTGAGCACACGCCTGGGTATGTTGTCTGGACCTGCAGCTTTTCTGGGGTTCACCTTGAGTAGGGTCATCCTCACGTCCGCTGGGTCCAGTTGAAGTGTTATGTCATCTGGGCTGACGGGGGCTTTTATAGGTGTTGTTGTGTTATTTTCTTCAAACCGTCTGAAGAAGGTGTTAAGTGAGTTGAGGAAGTCTGTGTTGTCCTCACACGGTGGGGGGGCTGGCTTGTAGTCTGTGACTGACTGGATACCTTGCCACAGGCGTCTTGGGTCTTTTGTGTCTGGGAAGTGGGAGTTGATTTTCTGTCCGTAGGCACGCTTGGCTGTTTTCACGCCCCGGTGCAGGTTGGCACTGGCTGACTTGAGGGCCTCCTTGTCCCCAGACTTGAAAGCAGTGTTGTGTGCTCTCAGGAGGTCACGTACCTCCCTGGTGAACCAGGGTTTTTCGTTTGCTCTTACTGTAATGTCCTTGGTGACGGTTACGTCTTCCATGCATTTTGTTATGTTACTGAGTCTGTGTATTCGGTGAGGTTGACGTGCTGGTTGGTGGTGGCTGCCTCCCTAAAAACAGACCAGTCTGTGCTTTCAAAACAGTCCTGTAGAGCTGCTGTGGTTCCCTCTGGCCAGGCAATGATCTGCTTCACAGCTGGTTCGCTCCTCGTCAACAGAGGTCTGTAGGCTGGAATTAGCATAACAGAGAGATGGTCTGATGATCCCAGGTGGGGGTGTGGAACAGCTCTGAAAGCCTGTCTGATGTTTGTGTAGACCTGGTCGAATGTGTTCTCCCCGCTTGTTGCAAAGTTCACATGATTGTGATAGTGTGGCAGTACTGTTTTTAAGTTGCCCTGATTAAAATCGCCAGCGATTATGCAGACCGAGTTCGAGTGTGTGTTTTGTAGTATACTCACAGACTGGTACAGAATGGAGAGCGCTTACTTTGTGTTTCCGCTGGGTGGAATGTAAACAGCTGTGATGTTGATGGTGTTGAATTCCCTCGGTAGGTAAAATGGGCGGCAGTTGAGGGTTAAAAACTCAATGTTTTCTGAGCAGTGGCTTGGGATAACTGCAGCGTTTGTGCACCAGTTGTTATTGATGTAAATGCACACCACCTCCCCGAGATTTACCCGTGCTGGCGTGGTTTCTGTCCGCTCGGAATGTTGCTAGCCCTTCCAGTTGAATGGCGCTGTCCGTAACGGTGTTGTGAAGCTACGTCTCAGTGAGGATGATCATGTTGCAGTCTCTCACATTTCTTTGTGTTGTTAATTCCAGCTTGAGGTAGTCCATTTTATTTTCCAGTGAGCGAACGTTGGATAAGAGGATAGATGATAGTGCAGTTCTGTGAGGGTTTCTGATATAAAACTGATATTTCATTAAATTCCCATCTTTCAAGTGGTTGTAACATTCAGCGTCGTCAAGTCCCCAAGGCAGTTTAACTATCAAACGACTTATGGAGGCAAACTCTTTCATCTTACATACATATTTGGTTAGGAGATCGAAGGCACTGAATACAGGGGGCGCTCAAAGTCTGGCCATTTTGCAAAACTGGCTGTATTTAAAGGCCCATAGCCCTCTGCGCAATCAAGACCCCAACTAGATTTCAATGGTATCAACAAATATAGGCCCTACTCTATCAAATGCAACTGAGAAAACATTGGGGTCTTGATGGCACTGGCCACCAGGGGGCGCCAAAGTACTCGACTTGCCCAATCTTGAGGAGGTTTAGCGCCACCTGGTGGCCCGCTCCATGAGCCTTTTAAACCTGTCTGAACTTTAAAAATATTGGCTCTTAAACCTTAAAAAACAAATATATAAAATAACAGAAATATTCAATTTGAGAACCAGATGAAACTCAGACTTTTCACTCAGTTTATTTAATTTTTTTATGTTTTGGGGGGGGGGGTGTTCCTATCTTCCCAGACAGTAACTGCTATCTACAGCAGGCAGCTCAGTTATCAGCTACAGAGCCATCTCTGAATAACAAAATCTAAATTCTTGATCCTCACCAAACTGTAATATCTTTTTTTCCAAATAGAAAAGTTTAACCCTCCAAAATGATTCTGCCAAAAGACATCCATAAGTTAAGTTATCATGTAAGGACTAAGAAAAAGAAATAACCTGTCAGAAGAACAATGGTTAGACTTTAATAGCTCCGGTTATATATGTAAATTAAGACTATTTTAAAAGAACAGTTAATTACAGCACATTATACACTTTTACAACAATGACCTAATTATGGATTTTCCAAATCTGAAATATTTGCAACTGAATGTCCACTTCACTTAAATTTACAATCCAAAATTTAACACTGACTCAGTTTTCATGGAGAGTAAAAATCCAGCTATTGGCTTTATTCTAAATAAGACTATATTTGGACTATGGTGTTTACAGAATATTCCTTTCATAGTCCTGTTTACATATTATAGAACAGAGTCTGATTAATGACTAACAGCCACATTTCTTCCCCTCCATCTGATGTGTAGCTAAATGTTGATAAAACCTGAGTAGAAGGTCAGAGTCTGATTCAGGTGTTTCCTCCACATGCCTTAAGCAGACTCTTACTTACTCTGATGTTGATCTAATTTGGGCTAAGGTCATCAGAAAATACCATTTGTTTGGCACGGTCTTATTCAGAAACGTGGTCTTAATCAGATTAAGATCAAAATATTACTGTCCAAGTGTCCATGTCAGCATATCTAGATCAGGAATCATCTGAATGGCTCCAAATATAAACCCATTCTTGATTTGATTCTGTTAATTGGGCTAAAATCAGCAGTACTTCACTGAATAAGTCTGTGTTTGGGTCTTCATCATATCTGCAGTACCCCTTTTTCTTGGTCATGTTAATCACTGGAGAGATCTACCAGCTGATCAACTTCGCCTCCGCTGCCCGTTGGTTTTTCATCGCCTGGACAACCTTGGGGCTGCTCATTCATCGATACCACTTCCCGCTTCACCCGAGACCTTTCAAGGTGAGTGTGTCAGGAATTAAACATTTGATCTGTAACAGCTTCACTTTTCCACTCTAAATTTAACTTGTGTTGACATCCAAAGCTCCCAATTGTCATCACAGTCATCTTCACAGTGGTTTGCTTCTTCATCGTGGGTGTGTCTCTGTACTCAGACCCCTGGAACACAGAGATAAGCTTTGCTCTCACACTGACCGGGGTCCCAGTTTACTACGTGACCATCTACCCAAAAAATGTAGCCAAAAAATGGAGACGTGCCTTAGGTGAGTTTTCTTCCAACTGAAACTTTTTCAGTCGAAAATGCACTGGACAGTTTAAAATTCCACGTAGCAGTTTGTATTTCATGTGATGCCTCAAACTAATCATAAATCCATCCAAAATAAAATCAGGTACAACCAGCCATGAACCTTAAGATTTGAACTGTTTGATCCATATCATTATTCCCTCCTGTACATTCCCAGACTACTGCACCAAGCAGCTGCAGATCCTTCTAGAAGTTGCTCAACAAGAAGTCCAGACGTACTGAAGATCCCCCCAAACCACTGATGGATCTACTGGATACCACCTTAAAAAGTCATGAGCGAGGATATGTTTTGTCTACTTTAAAACCCAAATCATATTATAAAAACTTTAAACCAACTGGAAAATGGCATTGCTATGACTATGTCACAACCCCGACAAATTAATACAGCATCATAAAAAGCTCTTCAACTTGTCGGACATAAATTGGCCACAAATTCAAAGAAATGAAGAAGAGCCACTGTCTTAATACTCTCTTGACCAAATCTTTGCATGTCCCATAATGCCGCTTGTTTGGGATGGAAAGGTGTAAAAACTAAAGACTGAAATATAAAATGACTGAAAAAAAAAATTCCCTGTAACAGTGTGTGTTTTTTTAAAAATATACATGCCAAAATAACAGGAATGTTGTAAAAAAAAAAAGGCAGAAAAAACAGAGAAGTTGAAGGATTTCAAAAGGTGTCTATGTGTATAAGTTATCTTAAATTTCATGAATATCATGTTTAAATTCCGTCCCTTTTTGAATTTATACCAGACAACTTATTATTTTATAGTGATCCTTTCATTCTTCAGCACACACTGAGGTAAGATTAGATTATTTATACAGTTGCGCTACAAAGTTTACAGACGATGGCAGAATTTTTGCTTTTTTTAGCCATTTTACAGAGAAAATCAATGACTATTCCGTATTTAATAAATAAAGCATATTGTGATTGATGCGCTTTCTATTACAAAAGCGAATCAAACATTGACATAGCTTGTACCAAAGTGCTCTAGCACCCCCTAGTGGGTGTTAACCAGTAAACCATTACCCTGAGTGGCAAACTGTCAACTCCGTGAAACAGCAAAAATTACATTTACATAACAGAACTCGAATACCAACCTTGTTCCCTCATCAGTCAGGTGCTATGAGACCGTTTGCAGCTTAGAATTGCACCTTAAAATGAGCCTTTTATCCGTTTTAACCGTGGAGTACATTTTCTGTCTGTACCTCAGAGTTCCCGCTGCTGCTGCAGAGTTTTGCAGCAGTTACAACCGATTTACGACACGCTGTCGTTCTGGAGACAAATCGGGCTGTTTTCTGCCGTCTGTTTCATCGCCGGTAAAGTGGTGGGCAGCGGGATTTTCATCGCACCTAAAGAAGTCCTGATGAACAGCGGAAACAGCATGGGGCTCTCCCTGCTGTTGTGGACGCTATGTGGGGTCCTCTCCTTATTTGGTAAGAAACCTCAATCTTTGCAGTCTAAGTCCAACATCGTTATTGAGACATTTATATCTTCAATGAAGATATGTCCATTCTCCTTGTCGATCAGGAGTTGTGTCAGGGCATCAAGGCGTGAACACTGTACCAAACCAAGATGCTGGTTCATACTTAATCTACTGCCCCCACCCCAAGTGAAAGAAAGCAGCTGAAAGACAGCTAGAAAAAAATATCATGCAAAGTACAATGGTGAGTGGTGGGTGGAAGGTCAGTTTTATTTGAGTATTTGAAACCACAAGTTTTGCCTGAGCAGTGTTTAAAACCAATTTCGGGTTATTTAAATTACTCAGAGTCATTTTTTTTTAGTATTTGCTGAATAAATTAAAGTGTCATCTGCATAAAAAATGGTGACTGTATAGAACACCCCAATTCAAAGACTGTTTATATAGTAACTACATGAATTTGGCTTCACTCTTTATGCTCGGGGGTCACCACGACAGATCTGATATGAATCCGCATGTTGTTTTTGGCATGTTTTAAGGTAGATGGCCATCCTGATGCAACTCCATGTTATATAGAGAATGGGCACAGGTGGTCTTGAACCACAAACCTTTTGTTTTGGAAGCAAGTGCACAAAGACTACTTGGCCACCATGGTGTCCACGTTAAGGCTGTTTGTATAAATGATAAAAAGTAATGAACCCAATTTTGAGCCTTGAGGAACACCCTTTATAACACTCAACACCACCGATTTCAGGTATTCCAGTTGGTTACATTGCATTCCACCTACCAAGGAATTAGACTATTTGACTGATCCAGAGAAGATATCTCCTATAATTTCATGATCCACAATATGGCAGCAGTGGCTTAGTGATTAGCACTGTTGCCTCACAGCTAGAAGGTCATGTGATTGATTCCCACCTTTAGCCTTTCTGTGTGGAGTTTGCATGTTCTTCCCGTGTTTGCGTGTGTTTCCTCCGGGTGCGCCGGTTTCCTCCCACATTTAAAGACATGTAGGTTAGGTTAGTTGGAAATTTTATAATTTCCCAGGTCTCCCTTGCAAAAGAGATCTTGAAAACTGGACAAAAACTACAAGGGATCCACTTTCATTTTTAACACGACAAGTGTTACAATATAAAATACAAAAATGGATGGATGGATGGATGAATGGATGGATGGGATTTATTGTCATTGTCATTACAAGTGCAACAACAACGAGATTACATCCACAGTCACATTTCCACAGACAAACAGCAATTAATCCACAATTATTACTTGTTTTCCGTAATAATGGCACACATCAGAATTAAGACAACACATATACATTTGACATTGTTTATGTGCACTAAACTTGAAACAGTCCGTTTTCCAAACTGAAGCGATGTGAGTGTGTGGTAGCCACTGCAACTGGAGTCACGCCGCTGCTAGCTTGGGGGGAACAGGGACCTGCCACAGCTAAAACCGCGGAGCCCGCAGAGGGGAAAGGGGTGGCGTGAGCGGTGGCCGGGATGGGGCGTGTGATGGGGGGCAGGAGGTGAGGTAGAAGGGAAAGTGGAGCATGCTTCAGTCTTTGTCCATGTGTGAGTCTGTCTGTCCTTGTGTACTGGAGTAAGAAAGATAAGGAGGCAGCCAATCTTCCCAAGGCCGTAGAAATTCTTCTGGAGGATAAACAATGGGCATTTTATCCTTGACAGGCTGATAAGCCTGCCGTGTTTTTGGTTGAGCAGTGAAAAACACTTTTCCAGCTTCACATGAACAAACCAAATCCCAATTATGAAAAATTCCCCGTCCTCTGAAATCTTCACCTTCTCCTGCAAGACACGCATTTGTTCCGAGATGTTATCCAATTTGCGTCTGAGTTCAAGGGTTAACGCAGTCTGAGAATGCATTGCCTTGCCCAACTCATTAATCATGACGGACAAGCGAGGGGTCGTGGTTTTGGTGGCAGCCGTCTTGCCAATCTTCCGGTAGGTCAGGAAAGCACATAAGCCAATAAGTACCAGCCCTCCTACTATGAATTTAAATTTGAAAAAATCCTCAACATCCTCCACAGAGAAAGGCAGAAAGCATGTGACCCGCCAAGTCTCCTAGGTGTCGAGAACATAGCCCGCAGGGTATGTTCCATCCGGGCACACAGGGTCCCTCGGCCCTGATCTTCTTGTAGAAAAAATGGTATCAATAGCGTTCAGAGACCAGCTGATCAATTCCATGATTAATCCAATATAGTTTGAAGAATTCACAGCCTGGTGATGTAGGGACTTTGAAGGTTGGAGCAGAGATAGAGGAGAGAGGAGAAGATGCAACCGCCCTTGCCGGAGTCCCAAGCCAAATTTAGTGAATGGAAACTTGTAAACATTTCATCTTGTGCTAGTTACATATGTACATAAAAGTTTATTCATCTTTCACGTCAGTAATATCAATTACATGTTTCGGAATACTAAAATACATAAATACACATGGTAATCATTCAAATCTGTTGTTTCATTCATGTCAAATTTTGATTTTCATCATTGCAACAAGCAGCCATCCTGGATTTTTGCATGACTCAGCACATTTTGAAGAGTACTCCAATATAAATATTCTTGCCATGTTTCACGCTTGTATGATGATTTGAACAATTCTCCTCTAAATGGGCAGTTAGCTGCTATACTACAAAATTGCGTGCTATAAAACAAACGCCTGTACACAAATAATATACATTAATAAAACACCAGCGCCAGGCTTGAGCTGTTAGCTTTAGCTTGTTTGGTAGCATTGAGGAGGGGACATGTTCGGGCTTATTGCGCCCTGCCCAAATCACACTGGTCTTGCCCATGCTCTACGTCTTTACCCACTGTTGGGTTGGTTGGAGTTAACAACACAAAGACAGCAACATTCAACATCTTTGTAACTGGATCATTTGAAGTAGATCGGTTACACATCCAGAAACTTTGGGCCCATTCCTTGTGGCAGAACTGTTATAAACCAGTCACAATTTACAGCAAACAACAACTTCAGAGAAAACGCAACTCTTTTTTCTCTCTTTTTTACGGAACGAATCAGAGTACCCTCCTGCCACCCTTGGAGGTGGGTTAATAAACAATCGTCACTTGAAATTCTGTGTGTAAATTATTTCTCCACTCTGGCAGGAAGTCTGTGCTAAGCTGAACTTGGCACCAGAGGACATAAGCTGGAAGTCTGGAATAGAGGGGCAGTGACCTGGCCAGTCAGTACAGACTCGCCAATGTAGGGTGTTGTGGTTAGAGATCGAAACACTCCAAGAAGGTTGGGGACCACCTGATGAACAGTCTTCCAGGCACCCATAAATAACTTACACTCTGGAAAATATGAGCTTCTTAGCGATCACATAAAAATGTAGAGAAATCAGTTAAAAAGACAAATTACGATAAAATTTCATCTCACTGAAAAGAAAAAAAAATACTAAACCACATCGCTAAAATTTAACAAGTCCTTTGTTTTGAAAAGGTTGACAGTTGTTCCAAGTTTTGCTGAGATCTGACAGATTTGTTTATGTGTGTTTGTGTAATTCTTGTGTTAACATCCTTGACAGAGGCAAGAAACATGAAAACGTTTATGGATGAGTTTTATGATTTTCCTTCAGGTTTTCTCTGAACCTCGTCTCTGAAGAAGTCATCAGTCCAAACAGGTATTTCCCACCTGCTCTCAGAATCACAATCAAATTTACTGCCAAGTATGTTTGCAAATACAAGGAATTTGATCTGGTGTTATTGGTGCATAAATAATAAGAAAAAAAAAACACTTCTATAAAAAGTAAAATGGGACTGGACTTAAATGGGAATTGGTCGGTAATTCATGCAGATAGTTTGTCCACAGTAGGTTCTGTGATGAATGATATGTGCACTTAATCATCGGTCCTATGAGACTGTCTCACCATGCAGCAAAGTACAGAAGAGTTGGAAGGTAGAGGATTAACTTCATAATGAAATTAATTAAGGTCCAATCTAAGGTGTTTGACAAACTGATGGCATTATTTTCTGTTGTGAAAGTGTAGGTACACGGACCCACAACAGGGGGCGCAAATGAACGGACAATGGAGGAAGTCAAATCACAAAGCTTTACTGTTGTGAACACGCACAACAAACGCAACAGATTACAATTATAGCAGTAAGCCGAATTCCAATGGTGTCGTGTGGGCAGGCTCGACGATAGGAGACGTCTGTCCGAGTCGAACCGGAACCATCCGATTTCCTCTGCCACCGAACCCCGGGAATACTGGAGCCGCCAAGTCCCGAACTCCCAGGTGGCCACTGCCTCCGCTCGTCGGATCCGGTACTGCTGGCAAGGAACAGAAACAGTCAGGTGTGGGTGCGGCCGCACCCAGCAACACACAGGGTGGAAACACCACCTCCACCTCTACTCAAAAACAGCACTGTAGGATTGGAATGTGAGTACTTATCCAACCACGTCCAATACGGTCTTCAGCTGACCTAAGCACAAGCAACAAAGTATTACTTCTCTGAATAACACAACTGGCTGAGTTCGTTACCTCCTTAGTAGAGCGATATCTCGGCAATGAGGTGGAGATGCCGTCCTGCTGATATACCTCCCTGGTGATTGATATCAGCTGTCTCAGGTGATGGGTGACAGCTTTCACCCTGGCTACTCCTGTGAGGCGGCAGCGCCCTCCGATGTCTGGAGCCCGCACTCCAGGCAGGGCGCCCTCTGGTGGTGGTGGGCCAGCAGTACCTCCTCTTCAGCGGCCCACACAACAATTTTCTATCTGGACTGGGACTAACAAATTCTTTCAAATCTATTATATAAATAGTCTGATCCTATTCTGTATTTGTTTTGACACATATTGGCTGTACAAATATGGGACTGAGTTTGAATAAATGTAACAGCATAGTAATAGCATGGAAAATGCAGATTTATGGTGAAACTCTTTTAAAAACACTGATCATGTCTACTGATTTCTATTTATGTCTGGTTATTAAACTCTAACCAAGATGGCAGTTTTCTGGCAACAGCCAGAAAATGAGCATGATTGCCAGGGCCTCCATCTAGTGAGTAAAAAGTAGTCAATGGTTGAAGAGCAGTCGTAGGTGTACAGGGCGTATAGTAGTGTAGCTACCTATATTTGGGGAGTTTGTGGGAGAGGTTACCTTTGTTAAAGTCGTAGAGAGCAATAACTAAAGAGTCAGGATTAGTTTGCTCCACACACAGTATCTGGTCAGCAATAGCGTGTTGTGTCTCCTGTACACTGGCCTTTGGTGGAACGTAAACACTGACCAGAATGAATGAGGTGTGCTCACGGGGCGAGAAGAATGGTATGCAATTAATAAAAAAGTTTGCAGATCAGGAGAGCAATGCTGTTGGATCACTTATGTCGTTACAGCAGCCACTGTTGCTGTAAAAACAGATTCCACCAGCCTTCGTTTTGTCGGAGAATCCTGCATCTCAGATCGCTATGGAAAGTTGGAAGCCTGCCAGCTATAGCGGAAAGTCCTGTATTGATCCACAAATCCTCATCTCCATGAAGCACAAAGCTGGAGATGTAGCAGAACCTCTGTTTTTCACCACCAGCTGGAGTTCATACATTTTACAGAGAGTGCACCTTGGAGAATAACATTTTATTTATTTATTTTGTAATTTAACCAGGTTAGTCCCATTGAGATCAAAATCTCTTTTGCAAGGGAGACCTGGACAATTAGATCGCTTTCAATTAACGTAACCTGCATGTCTTTAAATGTGAGAGGAAACCGGAGCACCTGGAGGAAACCCACGCAAACATGGGGAGAAGATGCAAAATCCACAGAGAGCCAGGAACCATTGCAATTCACAAAAGTAACACACAAAAACATGCAGCGCCAGCTTGGTACTCATCCACTCAGTTTATTTCCAAACACCTTGTGTTGAAAAGAAGCCTGTGTGTGTGTGTATCCTGTCAGAAACATCCCTCTGGCTGTGATCTTATCCATGGTGACTGTGACCGTCTTCTACGTGCTTATTAATGTGGCCTATTACACAGTGATGATGCCTGCTGAGATGCTGCAATCTGATGCTGTGGCTGTGGTCAGTACGACAACAATCTCTCACTCACACACACACACACACACGACAGTGTACTAATCGATGGTCTTGTCTCTGCAGACGTTTGCCAATCGTACACTCCACTGGATCGTTTTTCTTGTCCCTGTACTGGTGGCCTTGTCGTGCCTGGGGACAATGAATGGAGCCCTCTTACCTGGGATCACCCAGGTAAAGCCGTCACACGCGACTCTTTACCTTTTAATGTGTGCACGTAGTTAATCGCAACAGAACCTGATACTTCAGCCTGACTGTGTTGCAGGATGTTTTTTGTGGGATCCAGAGAGGGCCACTGGCCTACGCTCTTCTCAATGATCCACATCCCCAGACCTCTGCCCGCCATACTGTTACTGGTAACCTGACAAACCTACAACAAAACCCAACGAACGCCATATTTAAAGTGACCTCTACATTTTATAATAATCAACTACACATAAAGAAAAAGATTAAGAGCATCTGTAAAATCAAACCTTAAAATCAGATATTTTAAAAATAACAGAAATATTACATTTGAGAACCAGATGAAGCTCAGACTCTTCACTCGGTTTATTAGTATTTTTGAGATCAGTATTCCCATTTTCCCAGACAGTAACTGCTATCTGAAGCAGGCAGCTCAGTCTGTTATCAACCATAGAACAGCACCCTCTAGTGGTAGCAACCAGTAACTGAGCCATCTCTGAAGAATAAAATCTAAATTCTCGATCCTCCCCCAACTCTAATATCTTTTTCCAAATAGAAAACCTTAACCCGCCAAAATTATTCTTCCAAAAGACATCCATAAGTTTGCAAATTCTTCTTTACAAAACATCTCAGGTTTGTTGGTTTCTGAGCATGGACAGCCCGCTTAAAATCACACCACAAATTTTCAATAATATTCAGGTCTGGGGACTGAGATGGCCAATTCAGAAGGTTGTACTTGTTCCTCTGCATGAATACCTTAGTAGATTTTGAGCAGTGTTTAGGGTTGTTGTCTTGTTGAAAGATCCAGCCCCGATGCAACTTCAACTTAGTCACTGATTCTTGAACATTGTTCTCAAGAATCCGCTGATATTGATTGAAATCCATGTGACCCTCAACTTTAACAAGATTCCCAGTACCTGCACTGGCCACACAGCCACACAGCATGATGGAACCACATCCAAATTTTACTGTAGGTAGCAAGTGTTTTTCTTAGAATGCTGTGTTCTTTTTCAGCCATGCAAACCACCCCTTGTTATGTCCAAATAATTAAATTTTAGTTTCATCAGTCCACAGAACCTTATTCCAAAATGAAGCTTGCTTGTCCAAATGTGCTTCAGCATACCTCAAGCTACTGTTTGTGACACATACACAGAAAAGGCTTCCTTTGCATTACAGCATCATTCAGCATCTCCTTGTGCAAAATGCGCTGCATAGTTGAACGATGCACAGAGAAACTATCTTCAGCAAGATCATGTTGTAGGGCTTTGGAGCAGGTCTGTGGGTGGACTGTTCTCACCATTCTTTGCTTCAGTTTATCTGAGATTTTTCTTGGCCTACCACTTCAGGCCTTGACCCTGTGAGTACTGACCAACTGGTACTCAGTGTTGCCACAGTTACTTTGAAAAAGTAATCCAATTACTGATTACTCCTTGAAAAAGTAACTTAGTTACTTTACTGATTACTCAATTGTAAAAGTAACTAAGTTAGATTACTAGTTACTTTTTTAGTTACTTTCCACAGCTGCCGACAACAACTCACTTTATAGTCACCCTTTCTTGACTTCAATGAAAATAAATACTTGTTTTATAAAAAGTAAAATAAAGACCTCTTTCTTGACCTCATGTTTAACTGTTGACAGCACTGTAACAGTAAAACGTGCAATTTCAAACCTACATTGTTTAGTAATGTAACTATTAAATTCTAACTCTCTAAACATTTTACTTGTCGAAATTATTATTATTTTAAGCAATATTAGTAGTTGTAGTAAAAAACGGCTTCAAAACTGGACCTTTAATCTAGGGGTGTTGTGGGGGGGCACATCCCTGCCCCACGCCCCCATTCCATCTGGATTCGCCCCTGCTTTGGCGTTTGAGCACAAAGAATGGATAACATTTATTTATGCAGAAAACAGGACCAGATTTACAGGTAAGAAAGTTTTATTGCGTTTTCACATCATGTGGTCCTCAGAAAGAGAGTTTAGGTGCATTTGAGTGGAAAATAGTGTTAGTTGTTGACGCGTCGCGGAGGATCAGCTGTTTTTAACGAGACGATACGGAGCGGCTCAGCTCAGCTCTAAATAAAGGAGGGGAAAAAAGTATAAAAATGTCTTTGTAAAGCTCAGTGCAGGTGTGCTGATCACCGTGCTTTAAGAGGTGAGGACGAGTCGAGCAGCTGCAAAAAACCGTGGATGAAAAGCTCACAGCTCGCTTAAAGTGTGCAGTTCAGTCGAACCCTGACCTCCTGCCCACAGACCAAGTTTAATGCTGCTGTCGACCCACAATGAAAAATAATAGTAACGCACAGTGACATGGAGAAGTAACTTTAATCTGATTACTGATTTGGAAAGATTAACGCGTTAGATTACTCGTTACTAAAAGAAAGTGGTCAGATTAGAGTAACGCGTTAGTAAGTAACGCGTTACCGGCATCACTGCTGGTACTGTCATACTATCACTAGTGAAGTGAAACAGTTACCACAAATTAGTCAATTAGGATTGATGGGGATAAACATCCATCAAAACACTTCCATCATTTCGAGTACTTGTTTTCTGCAGGACCAAAAAAATGCATTTTGATGTCATGGTTTAGAAATGTGAGGTTGAGGCTGCAGGGTGACAAACGTGTCCAACAATCTGATCCCCCCCATCCTCAGTTGGGTTCCTTTGCAGATTGTGCAGCTGCCTCAACAACACTGTGACCCTTTTTACCCCTCAAGCTTCAAGGTAATAAGTCAATATGTCCACACTTGCCAGAGAACAAAGTACAATGCTGGACAGCAACAAGCCTCGAAACCTCTGTAAATAATTGCTGAGACTTTTAAGGGTGTTGGCTGTGTTCCAGGCTCAGGTTGGTTGGGCAACTCAGGAGCCAGTGAGGGCAGAAATAATGTGTTGGAGAATTTAGGGAAGAAAAGCTTTAGACTTGTGAACCTGCACAGAGACATGGCCGGGGAAAAGATGAAGAAGCAGGAGGACGAGAAGGCAGAGTTGCACCTTCGGAGACAAATCGGGTTGCTGTCTGCTGTCTGTTTAATCGTCGGTACAGTGATGGGCAGCAGGATTTTCATCGCACCCAAAGGAGTCCTGATGAACAGTGGCAACAGCGTGGGGCTCTCCCTGCTGGTGTGGACACTAAGTGGCGTCCTCTCCTTGTTTGGTAAGAAACCTCGATCTTTGCAGTCTTCGTAAGCCCAACATCTTTATTGAGACATTTATATCTTGAATGAAGATATGCCCATTCTCCATGTAGATCAGGAGTTCTTGTTAGGGCATTGGGTGTGAACGTTGTGCCAAATCAAGATACTGGTTCTTAATGAATCTACTTTTGCCACCATGAGTGAAAGAAAGCAACTGAAGGACAGCCAGAAAAAAAAAAAATCATGCAAAGTACAATAGCGAGTACTCACTGTAGAATTAGTAATGAATCACAAAGGAGACAATGACTGAGCTGAGGAAAAAAGATAAATATCACCATAACCAAACACAGTTTAAAAACATTTGCCTAACAACTGTTTTCTGTCACATAAAAACGAAGACGCAACTTCAATTCACTGACATGAGCATTAAAATTGAGGCCATTATTAAGGGCAAAACCAGGACAGTGGTGGGTGGAAGGTCAGACAGCTTCATTTGAATATTTGAAAACATAAGTTTTGCATGAACAATGTTTAAAACCACTTTCAGGTTATTTAACTAACTTGGAGTCATGTAAAAAGCATCTTTTTTGAGTTTTTGCTGAATAAATTAGTGTCATCCACATAAAAAAGGCGACTGTGTAGGGTACCCCAGAACAAAGTCTGTTTATAAAGTAAGTACATTCGGCTTCTCCTTTTATGCTCGGGGGTCACCACAGCAGATCTGATATGGATCTGCATGTTGATTTTGGCACATTTTATGCCGGATGACCATCCTGATGCAAATCCATGTTATATAGAGAATGGGCACAGGTGGTCTTGAACCAGAAACCTTCTGTTTTGGAAGCAAATGCACTAAGACTACTTCGCCACCATGGTGTCCACAAAGGCTGTTTATATAAATGACAAAAAGTAATGGGCCTAATTTTGAGCCCCAAGGAACACCCTTTATAACACAACACTGATTTCAGACATTCCAGTTGGCCACACTGCATTCTGCCCACCAAGGAATCAAACTATTTGACTGTACTAGAAGAGATAACTCCTGTAATTACATGAGCCACAGTATCAAAAGCTTTGGACAATTCAAGACATAAAGCAGCACAATGATGGACCTTATCAACAGAATCTATGACATCACTCACGTTTATGGCAGCTGCAGTTGTGCTGTGTGGTTATCTGTAACCAGATTGATGCACACAAACAAACAAATACAAGTCAAGGTGAGCAACTCCCACGGCCATGCACTGCACTTCACAGTTCACTCACTCATCTTCAACCACTTATCTGGGATCAGGTCGCAGGGGCAAGAGCTCCAGCAGGGGACCCCAAATGTCTCTTTCCCAGACCACAATAACAAACTCTCTGGGTGATACCAAAGCGTTCCCAGACCAGTGTGGAGACATAATCTCTCCTCCTAGTCCTGGGTGTTCCCCAGGGTCTCCTACCTGGAACACCTCACTACGGAAGCACTTGGGGGGGGAGTAGGAACGAAGACTGACCAGTAGATCGAGAGCTTCAACTTTTGGCTGACCTCCCTTTTCCTCACAACAGTAAGGTAAAGCAAATTTAACATCGCCCCTGCTGCGCCAATTCTCTGGCCAATCTCACGGTCCACTGTCCACTCACGAGTGAACAAGACCTCGAGGTACTTGAACTCCTTCACTTGACGAAAGACCTCATTACCTATCGGGAGTAGGCAATCCATCGGTTTCCTGCTGAGCACCATGGCCTCAGATTTAAAGGTGCTGATCCTCATCCCAGCTGCTTCACACTCGGCTGTGAACCGATCCAGTGGGTGCTGGAGGTCACAGACTGATGAAGCCAACAGGACCACATCATCTGCAAAAAGCAGAGATGAGACCCTGAGCCCACCAAACTAAAAACCCTCCTCCCCCGACTACGCCTCAATATCCTGTCCTTGAATATCACAAACAGGATTGGTGACAAGGTACAGCCCTGGAAGAGGCCAATCCCCACCAGAAATGAGTCTGACTTACTGCCGAGAACCCCAACACAGCTCTCACTTTGCGAGTACAGAGATTAGATGGCCCTGAGAAGGGACCCTCTCATTCCATGCTCCCGTAACACCCCCCGCAGTATCTCTCGAGATACCCGATCATATGCCTTCTCTATGTCCACAAAATGCATGTAGACTGGATAGGCATATTTCCAGGCACCCTCCAGGATCCTTGCGAGAGTGAAAAGGTGCTTGGTTGTTCCATGGCCAGGACGGAACCCACATTGTTCCTCTTCAATCTGAGGTTCGACTATCGGCCGAACCCTCCTTTCCAGGATCCTGGAGTAGACTTTATTAGAGAGGCTAAGTAGTGTGATGCCCCTGTAATTGGCACGCACTCTCTTGTCCCCTTTTTTTAAATACGGGGACCACTGTTGTGTCAGCTGTTTTGTTCGATAATGCCAAAGGAAGCCGATGATTTTGCACTTGAAAACACAGAACTTAAACAATACACTGGTCTCCACTGCTCATCAAACCCTACTTCTGTGCTGGTATGCTCATGGCCACAGCCTTACATAGTGGCACTCAGTGCCCCTGCAGGTAACCTCGGTTACTACACCCATGGAACACACAAGATACCACAACAACCACCCCAGTTCACCACTCCTTAGGCACTGTCTCAGACCTCAATGCAATGTTGAAAAGACATCTCATCCAAGACAGTCCTTCCACACCCAGAGCCTTCAGTATTTCTGGGCGGTTCTCATCAACCCCCGGGGCTTTGCCAATGCTGAGTTGTTTGACTACCTCAGTGACTTCCACCAGAGAAACTGATGCTGGTCCCCCATCAGCTTCCAGCTCTTCCCCCACTATCGAGGGTGCTCCAGTTTGATGCAGAAGTTCCTCAAAGTGTTTCTTCCAGTGCCGGATTACCGCCTCAGTTGAGGTCAATAGAGTCCCATCCTTACTGTAGACAGCTTGGATGGTTCCCTGTTTTCCTAAGGTGCTTCACGGTCTGCTTGAGGAAGAAACCTCAAGCAGACCAGACTCAAAAGGGTGAACAACTGCTTCGGCCATTTTACTGAAAAGGTTTACAATACAGAACATAACACAACAACTGATGAGAGTCCATGCAAGGCAGGCGTAAAGTCCACTGTCGGTGGGGGGGAATCGAGCTACTCAGTGGCTCTGTTCCTGCGGCAGAGTCTGTTCTGCGTCTGTTACAGAAATCATCTAATCCAGTACATGCATCCAGTGCATCTCGGACAGAGAGAAAGAATTCAAAAACAAAAAAACAGAATCAGTTAACCAGAAAAAAACTATAAAATATAAAATATAATTTGGCAGCATTAAGGAACAGGAAAGCAGAACTACTACTAAGGTGATCGCCGGCCACAAGCCTTAAGCTTCACTAACAGACCCAGACTTTAGATAACGTTGATGCCAAGATCTGCTCTGTTTACAAATTAAATTAATTTAAAAGGGTAGGAAGCACAGTAACATACTGTGCCAGTATGCTATCCGTACAAAAGGGAGAATAAATGCGTCTGGACTTGAAAGTCTCTACAGAATCTGACTGTTTTATTAATGCAGGGAGACCATTTCACAAAACAGGTGCACAATAAGAGAAAGCTCTACGACCCACAGACTTTTTATTCACCGTAGGGACATAAAGTAGCACTACTTTATGCGCCCTGAGAGCACAGAGCCTGGGCTGGTACATAGGGTTTAATTAGGTCAGCTAAGTAGGGAGATGCTAGTCCGTGAACATTTTTATAGGTTAACAGTAGAACCTTAAAATCTGATTTGATCTCACAGAGACAGGAAGCCAGTGAAGAGACACTAAAATAGCGTAATGTGGTCAGACTTTCTGCTTTCAAGAGTCTGGCAGCAGCGTTTTGAACCAATTGGAAACCCCTAATACTGAACCGTGGTAAACCAGAAAACAGAAAATTCCATTTGTCCAAACTAGAAGAAAAATGCATGGATCAGGGTCTCAGCATCAGCCATAGACAGGATGGGACAAATCTTCGCTATATTTCACAGGCATTAGAAAGCAGTCCTCGAAATATCCCTAAAGTGTAGGTCAAAGGACAACGTAGGATCAAAAATCACCCCAAGGTTCCTCACTTTGTCAGCGTGATGTATGCACACGGGCCTAGGCTAAGCATTAGCTGGTCAAATTGATGCCGATGTCTCACTGGACCAAGAACCATTGTTTCAGTCTTGTCTGAGTTCAAAAGTAGAAAATTGCTAGACATCCAGCTTTTCACTGATGCAAGGCAATCTTCTAAGGATTTTATCTGTATGAGATTACCAGCAGTTATCGGAATGTATCAGCAGAACTGTTCTAAATCCGTCACGATTTACAATGAACGACAACTTCACAGCAGACGCAACCCTTGCGTGCCCCTCTCTGGTCTCTGGTGTCCCCCTGTGGGGGCTCAGACTCCAACTTGGGAACCAGACGTAGGGCATGTGTGATAATATAATGCAATCTGACTTTATTTTTAATGTATTAACAGCTGAAAATAATTAAAGTTGTACTTAGGTACAAGTGGGGTGGGGTTCCAAGGACAAACAATATTCGGAACAGCTGATCTTCATGAACAACAGGTGTGTTTTTTAATGGAATGAATCACAGTACCCTCCTGCCACCCTTGGAGGTGGGTTAATAACCAATCGTCACTTGAGATTCCGTATGTAAATTATTTCTCCACTCTGGCAGGAAGTCTGTGCTACGCTGAACTTGGCACCACTTTTACAAAGTCAGGAGCCCACTACACCTATCTGCTGGAGACACTAGGGCCACTGCCTGCCTTCTTACGCCTCTGGGTTGAGTTTCTGTTGATCAGGTTTGTTAGATCTTTGACATTACAGGCAGAAAATTGATGCCATCATAAGATGCAGGATGGAGCAAAGATCTTTCCTGTCTACAGGCCGGCTGCATCCTCCTATGTGGCCCTGGCATTCGGGCGTTACGTAGTAGAGCCGTTCTTTGCACCTTCCGCTGCTCCCACAGTGCTCGTCAAACTCGTCAGTATCCTCGGACTGAGTGAGCATCTCTTCCTCTGTTGTCCACGGTGCCAACGTCTAAGACCGGGGATGGGTTTGATCGCCTGTCTAATCTGCTGTTTGTATCCCTGCAGTGCTCGTGATGGCAGTGAACTGCTGGAGTGTGTCCATGGCGTCTCGCACTCAGGTCACCTTGACTTTGATTAAAACGTTTGCCCTGATCCTCATCATTGTCCCCGGTGTCATTGCTCTGTCCAAAGGTGGAAAGACCTGATGCATCATCAATTGATGTGTTGCTGTTGATGATGTCTTGTGAAAGTGCATTTATTCACAATTTTCAGAAAACTCGTGTTTCTTTGCAGGACAGACAGAGAATTTACAAAATGGTTTTGATGTCGACGTAGCGTCATTGAACAAGTTACCACTGGCGTTCTATAACGGTTTATACACCTACAGTGGTTGGTGAGCAAACATACAGTGCATCATGAGGGCCACTTTAAAAACAATTTAGTGGATATCTGGCTGAAAGATTAAGTAAACTAACCACCAGGGGCAGAACGATCTCTCATGCATCACGATAATCGTATCCTGGCACCAGAATCAAATCGTGTTTTTTTCTTGATGAGTATAGTGATACTAAGAAATGTGACTGACTGCGTGGAAGAAATAATGAGCTCTCTTGCAAAATAATCATAAATGGTCCATAAAATACACAATTACAAAATAAATAACATCAATGATTACAATTTATATTTCAAAATCATGAGTTTCTTAAAACATTCACTCCAGATTACTTCTTTTTTCTTCATGATATGTGGATTAGGTTTGGGGAAAAAAGTATTTGTCAAAAAATGTGGATATGTGTTTAAAATAAATAAAAAAAGATCCACATCCAGAAGTAAATAACCAGAATTGCAATGGTTCTTTCTCTTTGTACGACTGTCACTCACTGTTTACGCCACCAAATGTTTATGGCAAATGGTTAAAAAAATGTTTTAAGAAACAGATCAAGAACGGTGACTTTAACAATGGATAGGAACTCAGTTGCACGGACATCACAGTATGTGCTGTTACTTAACTTTTCCTCCTAGGCAAAAGTATATATTTTTTTTTTACACATTTTACAAACTTCATGTTTTGACAATAGCAAGGCTCCCATTTTGACTTAAATGGGAATTGGTCGGTAATTCATGCAGATACAGTTTGTCCACAGTAGGTTCTGTGATGAATGACATACAAAACTTAATCATCGGTCTTATCAGACGGTTTCACCGTGCAGCAAAGTACAGCAGAGTTGGGAAGGAGAGGATTTTAATATAAAAACACCCGAATACCAAAAATATGGAAGATGGACAAATAATATTGGGTGTCATTTGACGGTTTGGACAAAAATATTCATCAGCTGGACACTGATGAAGAAATGAACAGTGGATTTATGTTGGAAACTCTCAGCGTTTGGTGTGTACCACAAGAACTGTTAAATTCCAAAAATAAGCAAGATGGACAAATAAATGTGAGGTGAACCATTATTGGATGTTATTTGATACAGATGAACACTGATTACTGGTTTACAGTGTTGGAAACACTACAATAAAAATGTAAGTCCATTTGTTTTTTTAATCAAGTCTATAAAGTCACAAAGTTAAATTTAGCCTCTCTCATTTTCGTTACATACGGCCTCAACTATCTGTACAGGCAGCTAAAGTTTTTATGCATGCAATGATTTGATCACATATTAAATACTGCCTGACTACATGGTCCAATGCAAATGCAACAGCGCTCAAGCCACTAGAGACCCTTTATAAACAAACTATCAAAGTATTGGATAGGAAGCCTCAGCGCTACCACCACTGTTATTTTACAAAAATATAAACTTTTAAATTGGCAAAATATGATTAAATATGTAAATGTATGTCTCTTGTTTAAAGTTATAAATGGTCTGTCCTCTCCCCCTCTGGAACAGTTTGTGAATGTAAGGTCTGCTGCTGTTTGTAACACCAGGGGAGCCACTAGAGGAGACTGTGTGGTCCCACTGAGAAGTGTTTTTGGTCAGGCTTCTTTCTCTGTGAGGGCAGCACAAGAGTGGAACACAGTACCTATGGTCATTAGAGAAATGACGACCCTTAACACATTTAAGGTTAATCTGAGGAAGTGGTTCGTTGACCATCAAACATGTCAGCACCAAATCTCCTGAATATTCTTAGAAAATATATTTAACCTGCATGTTTAATTCTTTTTTTTTAAATATATATAATGTTTACTAAATTGTATAATAATGTGAAGTGTTTTATGTATGTATTTTAACTAACACTTATTTTTAGGGTGATTGCTACCACCTGCCCAGGGACTGCAGATGAAAAACAGCCACTAAGGCTAATTCTGGTGCATTTACAGAAATGTTCATTAATGTACATTGTCCCTGTCAAATAAACTAATAAATAAATAAATAATTTGGGATTTGCATGCATTATCCCAGTGTACTTTTGTTATTGGACTTTAGTTTGTTTTGTGGGTTGATTCCTCTAACATAATTCATTTATCTGTGTGGATTGTTTTTTTTTGGATGGAATATATAAAAGCACATAACATAGGTACTAATATACCATTTAAAATCACAATATGTACTGCTTTAAATCATAGAATCCAAAAATCAACAAAAAATAAAACATAAAACCAATAGCCAAAACAAAAAGTCCTCATAGTTCTTGAAACAAACGATCGAGAGTTAATATGTGGTTAACAACAAATGTGTGATTTTTCAGGATAAATAAGTTGCAGGACCTCCCATACTAGCAGAAACAATATGTATGTACGCGCGCACACACACACACACACTCAACAAAAATATAAACGCAACACTTTTGGTTTTGCTCCCATTTTGTATGAGATGAACTCAAAGATCTAAAACTTTTTCCACATACACAATATCACCATTTCCCTCAAATATTGTTCACAAACCAGTCTAAATCTGTGATAGTGAGCACTTCTCCTTTGCTGAGATAATCCATCCCACCTCACAGGTGTGCCATATCAAGATGCTGATTAGACACCATGATTAGTGCACAGGTGTGCCTTAGACTGCCCACAATAAAAGGCCACTCTGAAAGGTACAGTTTTGTTTTATTGGGGGAGGGGATACCAGTCAGTATCTGGTGTGACCACCATTTGCCTCATGCAGTGCAACACATCTCCTTCGCATAGAGTTGATCAGGTTGTCAATTGTGGCCTGTGGAATGTTGGTCCACTCCTCTTCAATGGCTGTGTGAAGTTGCTGGATATTGCCAGGAACTGGTACATGCTGTCGTGGGTTGAAAATATAATTTTTTGACCAGTTTTGGGATCAACCTTTACTGACATAGCAAGTTTACTAGGAATTTCATGGACCCATATTTGTGATATTCTCAGTGAGTAAAATAGCAATAGTTAGCTATAGTATACATTTACTATTTTCCCAAAAATAGTCACTTAAGAATACAGCAAAACGTCCCTCTGTGGATTCACGGTGCCCTGAAGTTAGTACGTGCATACGGAGAAATCTACGGCGCTTAAGACTCATGAAGTAAAACAAAATTTTAAAAAACATACACAAACTACTACTGCTCTTAATGCTAGTTTTTGCAAAACTTTGCCATTTTTTTATTGCCAACAATCTACTACATACACCTCAATTCCTAAAGACTGACTGATCAAACCTTTTCCATTTTAGCACTTAGCATCCAGCTACTGATATATTTCGGTTCATATATTAGAAAAGTACAACATATATTAAAATGTGCAAATCAAATTACATTTTCCCTTAAATAAAATGATACTTTCTAGTGACTTGTTCACAAATGCACAACTGTGGCAGAGAACGTGTGTAAAACTTTACACTTTGGTTTTGGAGCCACGAGAGGAAATGGGTCCAAAATTAGACAGAAAGATCCACGAGGCTTCAGTGTATCAAATAAGAAGCTTGCTAACTAATACTGAAACAGCCCCGTATTTCCTGAATTTACTTGCAGCAGCTGTTGAAAATGAAATAGACAGAAATGTCTGTTTGTCTTGGTCGCTCCAGGCCGTAACTCTTGCTTGTGTTAATCCACTTTAAGCAGTTTATGCTTGGCAGAAGTGCAGAAAAATCTAAACTAATGTGGATCCTTTGCTGCAGATCATCTCATGTTACATCTGCAAAGACTTCTCTTCCGAGTGTTGTTGTTAAAACCACGAAAGTCAACCATCAGGGGACATGAAAGTGAATATACTGCATACTGACCGAGGTGATGAACGAAGACAACCGATCATTACGACCACAGTTCACGTGCAGTGGTTTTGTGTTGTACCAGAATGTCAAACCGTAGCAAATTTTTAAGAAACCACACAAGCGACTGGTGTTTTAAGCTAAATATACAGTTAGCATACACTGGGAAGCGACGCTGCAAAAGACTAAGTTATGGAAACAATCACCAAACAGAGCTAGAATGGTATTAAACTATTAAAATCAACTTAATGAAACATGAAAGGGTCTCACAATGGTAAGCCACCATTGTGAGCAAGTCATCTGGTGTTTCCTCCTTCTCTTTAATTTACGAGTTTAGGGAAACAAACTATAGGGTAAGTTGTCTTGAATACGCATTTCCTATTGGAAACTATCAGACTATTTAAAATACCAGTCAGGTGACTTTAATAGCGTTCAACAACGAATGAAACCCAGCAGCAAGCTTTAATCTTCTTGGCATACACTTTAAGAAGTGTAAGCCAATGATGTTATTTATCATTTTAATTCCTTCTTAAAGCGCCAATGTGATTTAGCTTAAACGTAATACAGTAGTTATAACCATTTCTTCATTCCTGTATAATTAATTACCTGGAACAATGAACTGATGTATTTTAAGTTTAGAATGAGCCTTTCTGTCTACATAGGAGCGGATCGCCTAGATGACACTAAATCTTATACACTGTGATTTTAAGAAATGTATATACTGCTACTTAACGTATTTTGCAGAGTATAAGTCACAGTTTTGTTTTTTTCCCTAGTTTGGGGGGGGGGGGGTGTCCTGCAAATTTATACTCTGGTTTATATATTGAAAAAAAAAAATCTCATGTTGGTTAGTAATAATAATTATAGCAACTATTTATACAGGACTTTCCCAGGAAGCAAAGCACTAAACAAAATCCATCCATTTTTTATACTGGCTCATAATTAAACAAAATAAACTCCAATAATAAAAGAAAAAAAAAAGTGCATAACACACAAAAATCCCAAATTAAAGAAATGCTAATAAAGAAAAAGGTGCAACTTATATGTTTTTTTTCCTTTTCTACAGGTGCAACTTCTATTCTGGTGCAATTTATACTCCAGAAAATATGATAAATTGCTGTTGTTTTAATAGGCATCACTAAAAAGTCAAATCAAATTCAGTGTTACAGGATATGCTGAGAATATTCTTTGGCGTTTTAGTGACAGCCCAGTTTAATGTAGCTTTAATTATTTTAGCTGTGAATGTGTGCATGACATCACTCCTATGCTGCAGCGGTTCCAAACACGGTTTGTGCACAATCTCTACATTCTGGTGAAATGCCACCTACTGTTTTTTGATGGCAGATAAATCAGTTCTGATCTATTGTTTTTGGTTTTTTGCTGCTATGGATGTACGCATGGATGTTTCAAATGAGGTGCACGAAGTATCAATCCATCTTAAATTTGAAGACAGGAGATTGTAACTAAGCTGTAAATATCAGCTTCATGTTTTAGACGTTACAGTCCCACAATATCAATTTGTTTTTGGTGTCAAGTATGTTTGTTGCCGTCTTAACATTTTCCTGCGCTTGCAACTGATTTTCGGTTCATGTGAAGGTTTTTCTTGTGCATAGTGTTTTGAAGAACAAATGTTCCTGTCATGTAAATGCGCATTAACCTCTTAGCTATGTTATAGTGGAGGAATGTACTCTGACCAGCTGATGTTAGCTAAGCCTATGTCGTCATCATTTGCAGAGAAGCTAATGTCCACCAAGACCTTGCTGAGGCTGTCGTTCATGGTGTCCAGGATGAAGCCCTCGGTGAGTGAGCGGTTCGTAGACATGCTGCCGCCGGCCTTGTCCAGCTGTCTGGAGCAGCTGCTTTGGAGGCAGTCTGCACTCGGAGAGTCCGTTGTTGCAGCCGCCATGGAGTAACCGCTTGTGACCACCTCTCTGGGCGAGTTAAAGAAGGGGAAATCTTTAAACGGCGTGCTGCTCAAGCTGAAAGTGGTGTAGTCGTGGCACTGAGGAGTGACGATAGGTCCAGTTGGTGTACGAATGGGGCTGAAGTCCAGGACGCTTTGGCTCCCTTTGCCCACGGGCGTCACTCTGCAAAGCTGAGGAAACACACGCACGGGAGACTTGCAGGGAGTGGACGAGGCCAGATGACTGTTACTTTTTGTTGGGGTCTTGTAGGAATTCTGTCGGACGGGACTGTGCTGGGTCTCATCCAGCTCAGCGTCACGCATGTCCTGGAATGTGGAAACACTGGTCGCGAGACCGGAGTCAGTGAATGTATGAGTGGTGTATAAGAGGACAGGCTCCTCGTGCAAATGGTGAGCTAAAGACTGCTTACGTCGGGAGCTGCTACCTTCTTTTAAGGGGCCTCTAGGACGCCTGGATTTTATACATATCGGGTCCTCCTGCTCACATTTTACTGGAGCGCACATCGGCTCCTCTTTTGAACTTACTGGAACAAGTACCAGTTCCTCCTTCACCTCCACCTTAAACTCTTCAAGCTGACAGGGAGGCACAGACGCAGGCGACTCGTCCTTCTGCGGCACCTGATAAACACAAAAACAACACGACAAGATTATTTTACTAAAATCTAATGTTGGATGAGAAAACATGAATCACTCAGCAGTGATTTTGTTTTAAACTGAAGCGCTTTCTCGTCTTTAAAGTGGACTTTCAGCCCACGAGGGATAAATGGTTTTGGAATAAAGTCTCAGCCATTTCTTGTTTTCATTTAAAGCAGAAAAAGCCCTTTCACACCTCAATCATGAGCAAATATCACCACCTGCTGGTTCTTCAGCAGGTTTGAAAGGGGTTCTGTCACCAGTAACCTTCTGTAAAAAGTATTTTATACTTTATAAAACTGTTAGCTGATCTGTAGTTTTGAAGAAAGGCATAAGCTACCTTATCTAGATTTCTTCTAATGAACAGATCCCACATCTGTACAGATTAGTCATTCCCAAACTAAAGAATACCCACCTGCAGCCCACACTGTGAAGAAAACTGTGGATTTCCACCATAAAACACATTTTTTTTTGTTCTCTCCCACATTTACACATTTCACATAAAAAGTCCTGCAAAGTTTCTCCCAAATGGCAATCAAACTGAAAACAGCCACGCTGTTCCATTTGATCAAGAAGTCCACAATAAACAAAGCAGAGGAACTACTTTCGAAAATTCATGATACTCCTACACATTTTATTAAACTTTCGATACTTTATTATTTATTTTTGTCTTTGGTGTTATGAAAACATCACTGTACCTTCATCATTTAAGTGCAACATACAGTAGTGTTCAGAATAATAGTAGTGCTATGTGACTAAAAAGATTAATCCAGGTTTTGAGTATATTTCTTATTGTTACATGGGAAACAAGGTACCAGTAGATTCAGTAGATTCTCACAAATACAACAAGACCAAGCATTCATGATATGCACACTCTTAAGGCTATGAAATTGGGCTATTAGTAAAAAAAAAAGTAGAAAAGGGGGTGTTCATAATAATAGTAGCATCTACTGTTGACGCTACAAACTCAAAACTATTATGTTCAAACTGCTTTTTTAGTAATCCTGTGAATCATTACACTAGTATTTAGTTGTATAACCACAGTTTTTCATGATTTCTTCACAACTGCAAGGCATTAATTTTGTTGGTCTGGAACCAAGATTTTGCTTGTTTACTAGTGTGCTTGGGGTCATTGTCTTGTTGAAACACCCATTTCAAGGGCATGTCCTCTCCATCATAAGGCAACATGACCTCTTCAAGTATTTTGACATATCCAAACTGATCCATGATACCTGGTATGCGATATATAGGCCCAACACCATAGTAGGAGAAACATGCCCATATCATGATGCTTGCACCACCATGCTTCACTGTGAACTGTGGCTTGAATTCAGAGTTTGGGGGTCATCTCACAAACTGTCTGCAGCCCTTGGACCCAAAAAGAACAATTTTACTCTCATCAGTCCACAAAATATTCCTCCATTTCTCTTTGGGCCAGTTGATGTGTTCTTTGGCAAATTGTAACCTCTTCTGCACATGTCTTTTATTTAACAGAGGGACTTTGCGGGGGATTCTTGCAAATAAATTAGCTTCACACAGGCGTCTTCTAACTGTCACAGCACTTACAGGTAACTCCAGACTGTCTCTGATCATCCTGGAGCTGATCAATGGGTGAGACTTTGCCATTCTGGTTATTCTTCTATCCATTTTGATGGTTGTTTTCCGTTTTCTTCCACGCGTTTGTTTTTTTTTTTTTTGTCCATTTTAAAGCATTGGAGATCATTGTAGATGAACAGCCTATAATTTCTGCACCTGTGTATAAGTTTTCCCCTCTCCAGTCAACTTTTTAATCAAACTACTCTGTTCTTCTGAACAATGTCTTGAACGTCCCATTTTCCTCAGGCTTTCAAAGAGAAAAGCATGTTCAACAGGTGCTGGCTTCATCCTTACATAGGGGACACCTGATTCACACCTGTTTGTTCCACAAAATTGACGAACTCACTGACTGAATGCCACACTACTATTATTGTGAACACCCCCTTTTCTACTTTTTTTTTTTTTTTTACTAATAGCCCAATTTCATAGCCTTAAGAGTGTGCATATCATGAATGCTTGGTCTTGTTGGATTTGTGAGAATCTACTGAATCTACTGGTACCTTGTTTCCCATGTAACAATAAGAAATATACTCAAAACCTGGATTAATCTTTTTAGTCACATAGCACTACTATTATTCTGAACACTACTGTACACCGGAGTGCCTAAATGACCTCAGTTACCATTTCCTGTTTAGGTTCTCAAATACAGACACTTTAAAAATAAATAAAATAAAAACTGGAAACAACAGCAAAGGCTGCACATTTCTTACTTTTGGAGCGATTCTGACTTTCTTGACCCGCCGGGAAGTGTTGCATTTCTTCTTGGCGTCAGGAGGAAGAACCTGTGTGTAAGGTGGCGGCTGGTAGACAGAAGACTGGAGAACGGGGAGTTGGACAGGAACTAAGTAGGAATTTGTCCGTGGCAGAAGAGGTTTCATCTTTCTCCCTAAATGCAGAGAAGATGAAGAAAGAGGAATAAAAAGGTCAGTAAAAGGCAACTCAGAAGCTAACATTGACACCAACTGCAGGTTAAAATAAAGGAAGAACAAATTTTTCCCTTATGTCTGCAAACATCTGCAGCAAACTCACCTGAAGTGATTTTATTTGTGCGAGGAACTGCCCCTTTCTGCTGCTGAGGAAAAGAAGACTGATTACTTTGTAATACACTGAAACTGACCCAACATCTTGATGGTTTCATTTAAAACTACACTGTGATGGAGAACAGACTCAAAATTCAAAAAGTATTTGGTCTCTGCAAACACGTTCCTACTTTCTCTGGTTAATCTTTCAGTGAGACTGGAGGAATAAATTTATCTTACTTGCTGAGACAATAAAAGCACTGGAACTGGAACAGACAACGGGTCACTACCACTGGGCTGTAAAGAAAAAGAGAAAGAGGAAAACACTAGACTGGGGGGAAATATCCCACATAATAAGATGTATAAAACATGGATGCAGAGATGAATAATGATCTGAATGAAAACACTCCATCAGCATGCCTTATTTTGCTTCTGATATTTAGTAAGTAAGTAAGTACGTAAGCTTTATTTATATAGCACTTTTCACAGACCAAGGTCACAAAGTGCTTCACACGATATAGACAATAAAAACAACACATACAAATATAGAACAATAAAATAAATTGACACTAAAATGCCAGTTTAAAAAAATGTGTCTTTAGTTGCTGTCTAAAAACATCCACAGAATCCAGTGAGCGAAGAGAACAGGGAAGCTCATTCCAGAGGCGAGGTGCCACATCTTTAAAAGATCTGTCCCCTCGAGTTTTAAAACAAGTTCGGGGAACCATCAGCAGGTTTTGCATTATATCATGTTAGCGCTGCGGGTTTGAGATTGTGTAGACAATTTGATTGCTTTGTCTCTGACAGTCCATGTTTGTAGATGGCAGGTCCCTGGATTAGATGCTGTAACGGTTCTTAAAAACACGAAATTCATATAACTACGTAGATAACTGTCTGCACCTTTGCATGACATGATGCCTCCTAGTGGCAATTGCGTGAATTAATGTACATAATGAAGGTATTCCAGTTTCTGGGCAATAACATATATTATTTTGTAAAGGGTAAAGTTACTGTATGTGTTGTCTATAATATAAATGTGTTGCATCCAATGCTTTCAGGTAGCAGACAATTTAAGGAGCTAATTGGCAATAAACTGTAGATCATCTAATAAATCACACAGGAAGACTGAGATAAACTAACATTATGCAGTTACATGTAGCATGAACCACTGTGGGTTGATTGATGCACATTCTACAACCTTGAAGCACCGCCAGCATGAGCTAATCTGCATACATTAATTCCTGCAATCATGTCACGCAAAAATAGAGTCCATCATGTACATAAATGTATAAATTCAATGTTTTTATTAAATTATTCAACGAGTGGTTACGCACTTGGTTTCAGTGCAGAAGATTCCCAGTTCAAACCCCACCCCTGACACATTTGGCAGTTTTTTTTTTTTAAAGACCCACAAAATAGCATTCATACTGTCAAACACACACACACACAAAGATTTCCAGCGCAAGTCTTTTGAGCTCAGTTGTTCGTACCTCACACACTTGTCCAATAGTGAGGAATCGATTGGCCTCAGGCTTGATGGTCCAGTAGGAAAGTTTACCATTTGAAGACACCTCACGGATAAACATGTCATGCACAGAGAGGTTATGGCGGATGGAATTCTGGAATTGGAAATGAACAAACGCTCTGTCATCTTACGCCGAAAGCTTGAGGTTGACGGCAGAGGAGATTAGAACAATCTTTAAACAGTCACTCCGTACCTTCCATCCAGGTTTGGCCACCTCTTTGAAGTAGGGGAAGTGGTCCTGAATCCAGGTATAAATCTGTTTCAGCGTCATCCTCTTGGACTTTGTGCTGTTGATGGCAAACTGAATCATGGCCATGTATGAGTATGGTGGCCTATCCGACTTCAGGTGCTTAACAGGACTTTCTGCATCCATTTGTGTTGTATTGACCTGTAAACGAAAAAGAGTCCATATCTTTAAGATGCAAATTAAGAATCAGTTTTTCAGGTGAAATATAACAGTGTCATCAGTAATGACAACCTTGACACTGATCATTCATGTTCACCCAAGGTCAAAAACTATATTAACAATTTAATGGTGGTATAGGACTTCACGTTTGTGTTGTTTAGCAACGGCATCTTTCAGCAATTTCTTGAATAAGCCATTTTAAATATCACCTTTAAACAAGCACTTTGACCAAAATGTGACCTTGAATTTCAACAAATTTTTGTCCAAATCAAATCACTTTGTCCTTGGATGAGCCTCAATCATCATTCTTCCAAGTGTGACCCACACTGGATCTCAACTGATTTATACCATTCTCACACATACTCCTGAAAATTCCTGTGCACATGCGTTACTTCAAATTAGAGTTTACAAACTGGTAACTTCACAGGAGTGAAGAGAATTTCTAATCTGGCTACAGCTCCATAAATACGAGATCTTGATCAGTTTTAATCATTGCAAATTACCTGATGAAACAAACAACTTTTAATTTTTTCCATTTGCCTGACATCATGTAGCCTGCTTCATTAAAAACATTGACAGTAACAATCGCAACAAGGTGACAGGAACGAGCAGCAAACCTGAACAGCCTGTGAACATACATTCTGGTTCTCCTTGCCTGTCGCCTTCTTAGCAGGATCATGTATGGTGCCACATTTGCTCATTTCACCCAGATGGTGAATATTGGTGAGGTTTCTCTCCAGTGGGCCACAAACAAGTTCCTCATTAACTGAAATGCGGGGGACAAAACAAAAATCAATTGATATCCAACAAATAAAAGGCTGTCACAGGAACTGAGCTACTTCATTGCAAATAAAGAGTATGTCCACTAAATCAAAAAATGTGATTTCCATACATGGTTTAATCTGAGTGACAGGTTGAGGATCCACATGGATGTCCATAGATTCTTCTTTCACCAGCTGTTCATTTGCGGTCTTTGAAGAAACACCTTCAAATGTTGGTTGACAAAACGTCCCATTGTCCTGGTTATCAGCTGAACTCAGAAGGATAAATTTCTTTGGTCCCTGGTCACCACAGTCTTTGCCTTTGGCGGTGAGTGCTCCGATAACACCTTGAAGGTCTACCGTTTTGGGGATGACAACCACCTGCATGTCAGACATGGATGGATGATCCATGATCCGAATCCCTTCAGGGAATATCTCACTGACAGGTGATTTCGGATGTCCTGTGGGAGCTGATCCGTTAGGATCTGATTGTGATTCAGCTGGTGGCAGATCATTCTGAAAAGGCAACTTTCTTCTTTTGAGAATCAAGGGTCTCCTTGGACTCCGTCTCATGGTCATCAAATCACCCGAAAGACCTCAATGGTGTTCTGTAGTGGAATAATCACACCTACATCAAAACCGATCAAAGACATTTTTATTGCACTAGTGCTAAGTTACAAAATGGCTTAGCTACTTCTGTCAACAAAGTGGCTATCTGTATGTAGCTGTATTAATAATACCAAGTTATATTTGTATGTAGCGTTACAGTGAGGTTATAGATAAAGTTTAGGTGCACAGTGTTAGATGCTGTAGCATAAGTGACGAGGTGTCGGACGTTTGAACCACTGACCTGGATTTGAATCCCAGTTACGTTAAGGATCTCTGACTTCAACTACTAAATGACTGTGTTAAAGATAGATGATTACAATTACTTTGCAACCACAAAGTGTTTAAGATTGTCACTTCAAAAGGTTATTTTGGCAACACATACAGATAGAAAGCAAAATAAAAGGAGCATACCATCATAACCGTGTGACCTAGATTGACCGATAAAAGCACTATACAAATAGCATTTTGTACTATTAATATGGTTACATACAGAACAAGTCACTACTGCCTTTTATCAGTGTTAAGGAATAAGGATGCTTTCCTACATCTGTGAACCTGATCGTAGTCAGGACCATTTTATGCATTAGGATCATTTTGATACTTGTTTTTTTTTTTGTATAATTATGCACTCATTATTTTGCATAGATTTGCTTGGAGAAGAGTCAAATCTCATCAATCTTTTGTATGCCTTTTTGCTGAGTTACAGTTTTATTATTGTGTTAATTTTTGCATTTTACGTATAGGTTACTTTTATTACCAAATAGCCTTTTTTTTTCCCACAGGAGAAAAATACCCACCACCTTCTGATTTCAACAACTTCCTGGAAAGTACTATTTATTTATAAGGTACAAAATAACAATGACAATCTGAATCGTGCTCTATACCGAATTAAAGAATATCTAATTAATGGGAAAAATATCGAATTACTCCATCATGCAAGTGCCTTTTAAAGATAAGTAATGAAACATTACAATTGTAGATTTATTCAACGGAGTTCGGCGTAATGTCTTTATCGCGCTACAAACAACCATCAGGTTTAGTTTTTGGGTTTATCTGTTGTTTGTGTAAACACTCTAATGAATTAAGTATCTTTTGGTTGTGTGTTTTTAAACCAGAACCAAACAAAACTGGCGGTGCTAAATAAAAACACAGAAGCTAAAGCTAAGCTAACTAGCGGTGAGTGACGAACACAAACTAAAGCCGAACCTTCACATTACTGTAACGCTTCAGGCAATTCCACTTGGCTGGACTCTCGTTCGCAGCTGAAACAATTGATTCATAGCCGGTATCGAATCAAATACTCCCCATTTACCGATAATATCAGGTCGACTCGCAAGCGTTTTTGAATTTTGGCGCTGTAAGTGCAACCCGTTGTTCTGACTTTTTATGCGGCGCTGCCAAATTCAGTCACCTTAATCACGTGACACCGAATCCACCAACGGTGGCTGGAAAGAAGGGGACGGTTGCCCAATCGGAAGCGGTAGTAGCTTCTTCTTCTTCTTCTTCTTCTTATGAATTTCCGGCAGGCTGCGCGCCAGTCAGCGCATTGCTGCCTTTCACTGGCAGACCATGACTACTGCACTCTACTCACAGACTATGCTGCAAGCCAGAGCTAAACACAAAATCCATCAGGGCTTTGTAGACCTCTTGCTGACGTGCAGACGGATCAAGCAGCACTTTAATAGAAACAGACCCAAACCCAAGATCAAAAAGATGTGAGAAAAGAACTCTCCTCTGCTCAGAAAATCTTTTACACTCCATCAGAACATGAGGGATAGTCTCTTTCTTTGTGCAGGTTTCACACAATCCATTGTGGTGTTTACCAATTAGACATAGGTCAGCCGCCAGTCCACAGTGTCCCAACCTCAGTCTTGTTAACAGTACTTGCTCCCTTCTGTTATTCCCCCAGGTTGGGCAGTCACCAAAAACAGACTTCTGCACACTATAAAAATGTCTACCCTTATTTCCATTGTCCCAATCCTTCTGCCATTGAGCCCACACTACTTTTTTAATCATGGCTTTATGTTCAGAGCTGCTATGAGCCACCTCAAGCTCTACAGTGTCATGTCTTAAAGCATTCTTTGCAACCTGATCCACAATTTCATTACCCCTAACCCCCACATGTGCCGGGACCCACATGAAGCACACAGCTGACCCTCCCTTCTCCACTCTGAGCAAAGCAGTCAGCACCTCAACCACCAGATCAGGCCTACACCGGGAAGAGGCCGACTCCAAGGACTGCAACACAGCAGATGAGTCAGAGCAGATGACAACCATCTCCGGTCTCACTTCTTCCACCCATTCAAGAGCCCACACCATAGCCAAAATTTCAGCTGTAAATACTCCTACTCCATCAGGAAGTCGTCTGCCAAGACTCAGAGACAGAGCAGGAATAAAAATCCCAAATCCCCCTCTCCGGCTAGTGGGGTCAACGGACCCATCAGTAAACAATTGCAGATACCCATCCCAATTGTTCTGCATAGCCTCCCTCACCACAGTTACAGGACATATTCCCCCCTCCCCTTTAAGGTGATCTTTCACAGTCCAGTCCACTTCCAATTGAGGGAGTAGCCAAGTAGGAACCGCTGGTCAGACAACTACCGGAGCTGTATCCCTCTGACTGAGCTCTGGCAACTCACCCTTCACTTCTAAGATGAAGGTTTTCCCCCTCCCTCTTCCTGACTCCCATGAGTCCTGAAGGAGTCTCCTCCCAGGGTGGTCACCCCTCTGACCCAGGACTTTGCCTACAAACTGGAGTGCTAGCTTAAGCCGTCTCTTTTGAAGGGGCATCTCTCCCACTTCAACTAGGAGGGCTGGCACAGAGGTTGTTCTGAATGCACCACAGCACACTCGAAGTGCTTTTGCTTGGATCACATCTAATTTTGCCAACGTTGTTTTAGCTGCATTTCCATACACAAGACAACCATAATCCAAAAATGAGTGAATCGTAGCTCTATAAATCATCAGTAGTGTAGCTTTATCAGCTCCCCAGTTGCTGCCAGAAAGGCACCGCAATACATTTATTACTCTACTGCATTTATCTACCACCTTCTCAATGTGAGTTTTGAAAGTCCCCCTCTCATCAAAATGGACCCCTAAATACTTAAAAGATTTAACCCTTTCCAAATTTAAACCATATAATTGCAAACTTGCATTGCCCAAATTTCTCTTCCTCCCAAACACTACAAACTTTGACTTTTCCACAGATATTTTAAAACCCCACCTACTTGCCCACTCCACAACATTATTCAAGGCATTTTGTAACTTTGCAAATACAAAACCCACATTTCTCCCCCTCTTCCACACAACCCCGTCATCAGCAAAAAGTGACAACCCATAACCTGGATCCAAATTGCTAAAAATATCATTTATCATTACATTAAACAGTACTGGACTAACTACACTGCCCTGAGGAGTTCCATTATCAATATCCCGTACTTCAGAAAAAGTTCTACCAACCCTAACCTGAATTCTCCGATCCTGTAAAAATGCCCTAATCCAATTTAGCATGCGACCACGAATACCTGCATCATAGAGCTTAACTAATAGCCCCTCCTTCCACAACATATCATAGGCCTTTTCAATATCGAGGAACACAGCAACAAGAACTTCTTTACTCGCACTAGCTTTCTTTATATCAGAATCCAAGGTCAACACTGACTCCATGGTGCTCCTCCCTATTCTAAAACCATTCTGGTAGGGAACAAACCATTCATTTTTTTCAAGCTTATAAACCAGCCGGTCAGTCACCATTCTTTCCATAATTTTACATAAAACTGAGGTAAGTGCAATAGGCCTGTAAGAACCCGGGTTCGTCCCTTCCTTCCCTGGTTTCAAAATTGGTATAACTACAGCCTGCTTCCATGCCCATGGAACCTGTCCTTCCGCCCACACATTATTAATCAGAGCCAGGACTTCCTCCAAAACATCATTAAGATTTTTGAAAAAACTGTAGATTAACCCATCCTTCCCTGGTGCTGTAGAACCCCCCCTACTAATTGCTTTCAATAGCTCCTTCATAGTGAAGAATAAATTGACAGAGTCCGAATTATCTAAATTGGTTTCCAGTTTATGGTACTGACCCCCCAGCATCATATCCCTTCTACAGATTCCATCCTCCCCCAAATTTGATCCACTGTGAATTAGCTGAAAAGCCCTGACTAACACGTCAGCCTTCTGATTGTCATTCACTGCCACAACTCCATTCCTTTCCAACACTGGAATAGAATGTACACATTTAACCCCAGATATGCGTCTCACTGCAGACCATATTTCATTAATAGAGGTGTCTGTGCCCATCCGACTACAAAACTTCCTCCAAGACTCTCTCCTAGCATTCTTAATAATCCTTCTAACAACAGCCCTAAGTCTTTTATACTCTATTGCATTTTGCTCCAACGGATGTCTCCGTAATTTTTTATACGCTTTATTCCTATTTCTAACTGCTACACTGCATGCTTTATTTCAGCATGGTACACCAACCTTGTTTTTAGGACCTATCTTTTCTGGTATAAACAGATTAACATTATGGGCAATCATTCCACACAAACTATCATTCCACTCATCAATCAAATCCTCATTTATCTCATCCAAATCTGTACTACAGGCCTCTGCAAACTCTCCCCACCTCGCCCTACTAAGGTCCAAATGCTTCGGGTATGTGACCTCTTCCACCAGCAGAGACTGACCAAACCTCATCAGAATAGGAAAATGGTCACTTCCTATAGTATACCCCTCCAAAGTATCCCATATTGCCTTCCTTGCCAAAGGAGCTGAAGCTATAGACAGATCTATGCATGACAGGCTCCTGTCCTAACATCCAACCTAGTAGTAACAAAATAAATTTCATTTAGGCAGACCAACCCATGCCGATCCATAAAATCTTCTACTATTTCTCCATTACTGTCTCTGTCCCTGCTGCCCCACAGTGGATTATGTGCATTAAAATCCCCCACCCAAACTACATTGCGACCAACTACCTCCAAAGTAGCCTCAAAGTCATCAATACATAAATTCAAACATGGATTATAAAAATTTACAACAGTCATTCCCCCCAAACTTCCCCAAACATTTACCGCTACACATTCTAATTAGGTATTAAAACACACACTCTCATATTGCACACCGGCCCTAACAAATATTGCACAACCCCCTCCCGACCTGTCTTTACGATCTTTCCTCACAGACTCATACCCAGAAATAACAAAATCGAGACAAGGTTTCAGCCAAGTCTCTTGAATGCATATGAGCTCTGGCTTATGACTTTCTTTAAAATACTCTATAAATCTTTTTAACTCTTGGCCATTAGCGATAAGGCTTCTGGCATTCCATTGTAATATGTGGAACATTTAAGTGAGGTCGAGCGAACCTGAATCTCCATTTGTTATCACAGGGACATTTTGCACACTACGAGCACAAGGTAAGTTCAGGAGCTCTGGTGAGACTGACAAACCCAAAAACCTGCCAGCTTCTTTAGCTATCATTGCTTTAATAGCCGAGGGCGTATTAACCTGGCGAGCAGCCCACAAAACTTCAACTAGAAAGGCCAAAAATGCAGTTTTATCCACAATAAAAGAATTTACTGAAATCTTTACTCCATGAGCGGGAAAATTGACCTCTTGGGGGCGCATCCGCTCCGGCTCTCTAGCCTCATTCACTTTTTTAACAGCTTCTGCATAGGTAACATTGTCTTTGGCCTTTACTGCTTCTATCTGCTGCGCTCTCATAGCATGGTCACATCCGCGAAAAGCAGCCATATGACTGCCACCACAGTTACAACATTTCACTTCAGTAGTTGTGCATTCAGAACGATCGTGCTCCCCTCCACACTGCCCGCACCTTCTGGCACCTCTACAAACTGCCGCTACATGCCCAAAACGCTGGCACTTAAAGCAACGCAGCGGGGTGCGCTCATATGGTTTGACCGGGTAAACCACAAACCCTAAGCTGACCCTTTTCAGGCAAAACCTCATCCTTAAAGGACAGAAGCACAGCTGTACTTTCCCTTCTTTCTCCACCACGCATTGTTTTAAACCTCCTCACCCCAGAAACTTCTGCTCCCTTTAGATTTTCAAGTATCTCCTCCTCAGATATGTCCGTGTCCACCCCATAGATCACACCTTGCACCCCTTGATACTGGCTGGACCTCGGGATAAACCCCTCCACTGCTCTATCTCCCAAATGCTGCAAGGCCAGCGCCTTATTTCTCTGACCCTCAGATTTACAGAAAATCAATACATTCCCATTAGAAAGCACTTTTGCATGGAGAATATCCCCAACTGTTTCTCTAATGGCTATGGAAAGTTTAAGAGAGTTCAGGGGTTTATCTGAACTCTCCCCAAACTTCAGAATTACTTTAAACCCCTCTTCCCCTCGCTTAGCCATCTTTAAGTGACCTTGGTCCCTTCCTCCTTCACTACTTATAGATCTAGGATGCCCTCTTTTCCCCCCAACCCTGAGAACCCCCCCCCTTCCCCATACAATCAAGCACCCAACCCAGGCAAATAAGAGTCCACAGTGCACAAAAGGGGGAAATAAACGACGACTGCCAAAGGTTCACCAACGAACGCCTCCATGACCCCAAGCTCCCTACGAGAAGCAGAGAGGAACAAAAACAGTCACAACAGGAGCAAAGTAGGCACTGTTCTACATATTAATCATCAAGCAGAAACTTGATTTCAAGTCAGTAAGATTAAAGAAGAGGTTCCAAGATATTTTACAGTGAAACAACTTAGGTAAGATTTTTTTTTTTTTAAATAAAAACATTAAACGCTAAAAACCTGTCCCGGTCCAGTAGATGGCGGTATTCAATTATTAGGTTTTTGGCCAAACTGCGTAAACATAAACATGACGAAGAAGAAATTTCAGCGGGATGACGAGCAAAAAGAAAACTTCGGATTAAAGTTTTTATTTTATAATTGCTGTTATTATTATTTTAGATATTTGGTGATGTGTCAAATGAAGGCGAGTATAATAAATAAGATGACAACGAATTTCCCTTCACGTACTTACAAGTGGTTGTGGAACTTTTTGTGATATGAGCGGTTAACATTAACTGAACACTTTAGTCAAACGGTTGCTGATTTTCTATGGTTTTGCTTTCTTTCTACTAGAACTTCAACCATGATTTCTATTCATGCCCCGTAAAACCACAGCGAAGACTTCCCTGTTGTTCGCCGAGCCGCCGCTGCGTGGTGCCAGAATCCGAACGGAGCCTGATGTCCGAGCGGCCATAAATCCAAAACCATTTTTCACAGAAAGTCAAATACACAACAGTACAGCTCTTAATTCGTGGGTAAGACTCTTTTTGCTCATCTGTCTTTTATTTTGAGTCAATTTTTTGGGTTTGTTGAGGTGAGTGATTGGAAACCAGGATTCAGCCTGTTGCTGGACTATAAAATGTGAAATGGTTAAAGATGCACTTCTTATCAAAAATCCTAATCATCTCACAAAGATTGACAAAATTGTGAGAGACGTCAGGAGATTCTTTGCTGATTTGATACAGAATGACCCAAAAGAGTTGTTTGAAGTTTATCAAGCAACAAGTCATACAGTCCTCCTTCTGCAGCCTCTTAAACATGAATCTCTGTTGCATTTCGTACTTGTATTGTTGTGAAGTGAATGAAAGGCATTGAAGGGTGTGAAATATTGTTAATAATCCCCCATCAATCTGTCACCAGTGATGCCACAGACAAAATTTGCATGATGTACTTTTTCTATTTACAGTCACTGAAGTGGGTCAAAGTGGGTCACTGTCCAAATACTTATGGACCTGGCTGTATTTTTCACGAGGAGTCAGTTTAGGTAATGCGCCCCCAGTCCAGGACTGTTGGGTCTTAGTGATTTTAAAGCTGTGATCAATGGTAAAGTGATTGATTAAATTGGTTTTAATCTGGCTAAGGTAATCTTAACTGTTATTTTGCAGTTTTAAGCAAGCCCAGACTTATTTCCAGCTAATCTGACCACTGGGGGCAATGTTTGATCACTGTACTACTATTTTTATTTATTTATTTTTAGGTAAGTCCACAGTTTGACACGTTGGTTACAGTTGCACCTCCAGTGAGACGAGGGAGGAGAGAACACAATTCTGGCTCAACCGTCAAAGGCAGCGCACAGCTGCCCAAGAAGAAGACCGCACACAGGTTCACGCCGCTGCTGTTCGAGAGGCGATCAGGAGGTGGCTCTCATCCATCAGAGCAAACCCACAGAAGAAAACCGGCGGAGCCTGCTGTCGAGTCTGGAAGTCGGCCGCAGGGGCCGCGCCAAAGTAAAAGCGTGGTTTGGCCAAAGAGACGTGCGCTGTCAGTCAGAGACACGAGGGAGGGAAGCGCGTCATCCGGCAGGCGTGTGGATCAGCCTGAAAGTTCAACCGATCATGTGACCGAGAGATGCAGCGACGCTTCAACTCCTCCCCCTCCTGAGCTCTGGACCAATGGTGTCTGTCCACCATCACCTGAGGTGGAGACTCCAAAAGTATCACAAGAAGGAGAAAGTCATTCCTCCTCCACCTGTGCACACTTTCCGCTGTTTCACGCTGCCGCACCGCCGTGTGCTGTGCCGCCTGACGTTTTGGTGTCCGACACGCCGGAGAGGGATTATGGGTTAAAGGTGACGTGGAGGAAGAGGAGAGATTTGATGCTGCTGTTTAAAGACAGGGGACATCTTTCTGAATCAGACACACTAATACACAGTTCACCATGTGGACAGCCAGTAACAAGACGATCAGATGATGATGTCATCAAAGAGGGGAAAAAAAAAATCAGTAGGTACTGAACGTTTTTAAAAACTTTCAGGACGACCCAGGATGTTTTATTCCAAGATTTATGTCAGATAGTTGAAATTATAAATAAATCAAAATGGAAATTTTCAAGAAAAAATGTAATTTAGATCATTTTCACTGACATTGTCCTGTTGTAAAATGCCTGAAATATCACTTAACCATCAGAAGCACTTGTTACACTCAAATACATTCTGAGGCCATAATTCACTCAGTGCCTCATGCTGCCACTAGGGGTTCTAATTTACAAAAAAAAAAAGTACATAATGAACATCAGAGAGCTCTCAAAATAAGGATAAGGGTGGAGTTTCACCCTGTTGCTGTGAGTGAAGTCTTGTTTCTGTTTAGCTTGTCCTGCTGCCGCTGACCTTTGCAGAGATTGTAAATATAGTATCCAAGATGGAGGCGTAACAGTGACGTAATTAAAAACAAATGCATAGTCTGCACTAACCCCCACAGCACCCTGGGAAAACACTGCTAAGCTTATCATTGAGAGGTGACACTTTACTAAAGTGCAGTTCAGTGATTTAGACTTTTTGGCCCCAAACCAATTGGCTTCTTGGGCTCACCAAGGTTAACACACATACCAAATTTTGTGACAATCAGGCAATTAGGGAAGAAGTTATTGTGCTCGCAAGTTTTAAAAGGTACACTAATGTGACCTTGATCTTTGAGCATTTGATATCAAAGCCAGTAGGCTTCTTGGATTCAGTGTATCTGACGGACATGCCAAGCTTGGTGACAGGCAATTAACAAAATAAATTTTTGCATTCAAATAATTTTTGCATAGTACACTCCAGTGACCTCCACCTTTTGACTCCCAATTCAGTAATCTTCTTGGGGTCACTATGCATAATGCATATACTAAGATTGGTGATAATCAGACCAGTACAACTGAAGTAATCTAATTCACAAGTGAAATGTCACATAACTGAGTGACGTCTAGCCCACTGGCTGCGCCGTGGGAAAAACATGCAATAAGAATTTTTGACATTCTGCTCTGCAGAAGTGTAATCTGAGACATGAGATTAATTAAGAGACTAAATCCGACCCTTTTTGCTGCACCTTACTTTGCACAGAAAGAATATATACCATGTGAAGCGCAAAGAGCACCTTGAATTCACTTGTAGTAAGATAGAGCTTCAAGATAGGGCCCCAAGTCAATTCATATCATGTCACGTGACAAAACACTCAACACAGTCAAAATCCCCCCCCCCCCCACAAAATAAAAAAAAAAAAAATTTCCAGCCAACACTTTTTTGTGATGTTTTATTCTATTTGTTTATCTTTTTTAAGCTGCAGCAAAAATGGTGCAGCTGTCTTGATTTGTCTACAGTAAGAGCACAGGTTGCCAAGGTAACAATGCATTCTGACATTTTATAAATAAGATTTGACATTTCTCCTTGATTAAAATTTTAAAGTCCTGATGTGACCAAGATATCTTTTTTTCTTTCTTTCTTACAAATGTTATCCTTAAAATGTTCTGTTGATGTGGCCCTGGAGCCTCAGAACCTCACACTGTACCTCATGTTTTTCTAACACTTTTGTGTCTTCCAAACTGCTTTGTCGACTAAAAGATGAGCGCTGGCGGCATTTCTCGAAATATGCCTCTAGGAAGGCCTACAGCTTCATTTCATTGTGCAGTCATGTATATTTTGCGATGATATGGAGGCTGAACATTGCACTGGAATAAATTGATTCATTACTAATAGGGCTGGAAAAGACTGAAACTATAGTGATGGAGGCGGGAGCTGTTATGTTTGCAGTGTTATTATACTAAAGCAAAAATTGAAGAATTTATTGGCAAATATATTGACCACTTGTGAATGGAAGCATCACAAATTGCAAAAGTTGATGTTGGTTTTTGTTCATTTTTATTGCCTTATTGACTTTCCTGAGCCATGTGTTATAGTTAATGGAAAGAAAGATGCCACCTAAATGATCCGCTGAGGTCAATTAAATATTACAACTGTATGGAAAAAATAATAGCTGTGGTAATAGACAAATTAAATAGAAAAAAAGTGCCTGCACTTTAGAATTATATCTCACTTTTGTTGTTATTCACAATGCTTTGATGTAACATGTTGCTCAGGAAAAAATACAACCATTAATCTCACTTTGGGTCAAAGTGATATTAATTAAAATTAGTATAACTATCAATATCAAATCTGCACACATCAACATTACACTAAAGTAGATAAATATTTTAATATTTTTTAGTTATAGCAAAAACCCTTGCATGTTTAATGAAAAAATTAAATGACAATCGTAATTTAAATATTGTAAATACAAACTGACACGGAGTCAGTTATGTATAATACAAACAAATCCTGCCAATAACAATGACACAAGACCTTGCCACCCATCTTCAAAACATTCACCAATCAGCTTCAGCTTTCATGAATGCCAGACCAATACCAACGCGTGTTGTTAGTGTGTGCGGTTACTAAGGAGAGAGTGTAAGAGTTCTCTGCAACCGCCTCCGCTGAAAAGTCCGCTGCTGGAAGAAGACCTTCCTTAGCAACTGCGGATAAACATGAGTTACTACAGTATAAGGTGAGATTTAAACGTCTGTCACCTGTTTAATATGCTAGAGAATGTTGAATTTGTACGTTTGTGGAGTGAAAAGCTAACATTGCACTGGAATAAATTGATTTCTGCCTCCCCAAACGAAAAACTTAAGCGTGAACCCTCAACTTTTGTAAGGCGTCGGGGCAGCTAACATCTTTTTAACACTTAGTGTTTTTTTTTGTTTGTTTGTTTTTTTGTTTTAAAGCTAGCAGTCAGACGAACGGGCTTGAAAACCGCTTCACAAATTCCACTAAGTAACGGGGAAATGAAAAATCACCAGCGCCATCACAAATGCGTCTCATTTGTTTTTATGGTGATTTGCTGTACTTTTATGTAGCTCTGAGTTCTTTTAAGTTCTTTTTATTATTTGTGTTTTTTAATTAAAGATGGAAACCAAAATATTCAAAGCCTATTTCTGCACTGGTAACAGCGAAGGTATTGCACAGCAAAAATGTGAATGAATGGGTTCACCCATACCAGCCAGTATGTGTAGACAATAACTAAAAAACAGTAAATGTCATAAACTTGTATTTCAACACATTAATGGAGGACATAATAAGGATGAACTGGGTAGATGGTTGTTAACTTTGATGCACCATATTAGTCGAAAAAGCATCTTTGTTTTTCGCGACTGTCTGCCACCTGCTGGATGAGATTTCTAAATTAAAGCAGCTACAGCAGCCCTGATTATGGGTACCACCATGCAGCCTTTATTTGAGGGTTTCATTGCTGTTTTGTTGGGATGTTTCCATACAGTTTTGAACCGAATAATCACACTCCCCTGCTCAGAATTTGTAAGACTACTGAGTGTTGGAACGTAGGACACAATAACAGATATAAACCAGCTCGCTGGTTAATTATGGTATATCAGATGATCTGCATCACAAATCTGGGCATTCTGCCACCTTAAACCTCTGACTAAGCCTGGGTTTGAACAAAATAGAGGTGGGTGGTAGTCATGTTGGGGCATGTCTTTTCTGTAGCTTCCAATCCTCTAGAAGTCATAAGCCTTGTCAGATAGTCATTATTGCCGCCTTATGCCATACGAAAACATGTTAGTCAGTAAATAGTAAATGCCAATTCTATGTGTTTGTGTCCCTTTTTTATTTTGTTTGAAGTAACTGGAAGCATCAATACAAGCAAATTTATGTTGTGGAGAATGACGAGGTCGCACCATTATCTGCTACTATATGCAAAGGTTTTAAGCACATTTCATGCTTATACTTTTAATTAGGTTTTTGCACTCATTTAAGCATTGAGTGTGTAACATTTTGCCAAGAGAGGCATGCCATTTGTGTGTGTGCAAGTTACTATAGAGAGATTTGTTTTCTTTTCATAGATAAAAATCAAAGCAGCACCCACCTTTTCCTGTCCAAGTCTTGTAGTTTCAGTGTGACCCCTTCCCCTCCCTGTTGCACACACACACACGAAAAAATGCAGACATAATACAGAATATTGTCTGTCCATAGTGTAGTAGTGTATTACATAAAGTAGCAGTCATTACTGTGATTGACTGAGTGATTGATTAAAACTGAAAATTCCAAATGCCAATTTCTTGTGCTAATTGTTTGGCAGTAATGGTTTCCAATTTTTTTAAAAAATTTTTACAACAATAAGAGTGCACACTTCTGATTATTTGCACTCAGTATACAAAATACTAAAAGAGGATTAACTTTTAGTTTGATCTAAATTATGACATGTTATTTGCCAACTGATCATAACGGAAAATTCTGGCATTTTTACAGCTTTGTTTGCAATCATGATGCATATATAGCTTCTAAAATATTAATAATTTTGGTTTAATGGTTTTGTGTTAGGATTAGAGCCCGACCGATATGGATTTTTTGAGGCCGATGCCGATAACGATATTTGGATGAAAAAATGCTGATAATCGATAAATCGGCTGATTTGCCGATAGCCGATAAATCAGCCGATCAGCTGAATGTTTCAACCTCTTAGCAGTAAACGAAAGTTTTTCATGCTAGAAATAAGGTCCACACAACGTGGGCTTAATAAAAAGTGTGACTGAAGCAATGAAGCACATTTGATACATTACTACATAAACTAGGTTAATCAAACTGAGTTGAACTGAAACGGGAGAAATGTGGGGTGAATGTAATCGCAAAGTTATTACAAACAACATCCTTATAAACTTACTTGTATGCTTTTGTCAGCTGATCAGTGCAGCGTGACGGCGAACTACGGGGGCCGGTGATGAACACATTTAAGCAGGGGTGTAAGCAGCTCTCAGTTGAATGGAGTCAGAGCTCCATCTACTGGACAAACAGTGCAAGGACATTTTACATTGTTGACACAAACTTTATTTCAGTAACTGTTCTGTTTATGAGAAATTATCGGTGTTGTATCGTCAGAATTTCAGCCGATAATGAGTACTTTGAAAAGGGCTTATATCGGCGGTAATATCGCCCGGCCGATATATCGGTTGGGCTCTAGTTAGGATATGTATTAGCATAGTATTAAGTCAGTTTAGTACCCGTTTATAACCTGTGTTTTGTATGGTGATGACCAGGAGCTTTTGTTCATTTTTTTAAAACAAACATTCAGTTACTAATTTGTCAGTACAGAAAATTAGCAATTTTTAATTAACCATTTAATGCTTCGTTGGACAATCACATCAGCAAAAGTGCCCACGAAGCATTAAATGGTTAATTAAAAATTGCTAATTTTCTGTATTGACAAATTAGTAATTGAATGTTTGTTTAAAAAAAAGCTTCTTGGACATTGGAGTAAGAATCTTGGTTACTCTGTTAAAGAATAATCCAACCAGCAGTGCTCAAAATCTGTGCACATAAAATTGTCAGCTACCATATTTTGCTTGTTGATTGTTTGTCACTTATTAAGAAAAGCGGGTCCTACAGTATATAGGGACTGATATCCATTGGTAGAGCAGGTAGCTCTGTGGGATAAGGAGTTTGGCTGTAAGTGTGTAGGCCTGGGTTTGATTACCCATCACACTACCTGTCTGTGTCCTTTGTGTACTTTATGTGTATTGTCTCAGCCCACCCAGCTGTAAATTGGTACTTAAGTTGGAACAATACAGACAGTTGTAGACTCTCATCCGCTTCACGTTATAGATTTCGAGGATAAGCACCGGCACCAGTGGGTCTCAGGACCTATATAGGACTTGCAACTTGTTGCTTGTGATTTTTTTGGGGGGGAATTATACCGACACAGCACAGCTAGCATCCTATTGTCCTCCGACGCTTATTGAACCCTTTCACTTTAAATGAGGGAATACGTTGGCTTTGTATGTGTGTGTCAGTTTTGTAACAGGAGCCTCAGCAGCGGACTTGTTCTCGGTCAGCACCCCACCTGGGATGCACTCGGGTCTGAAGGCTACACTTACACAGACGGTTTGTGTTAAAGTTCACGGAGGATGACTCAGCATTTGGAAGGATCCGTTATTTTCTTTCTTTTGTATCAAGACGTCAGGAAGTTTTTCGACCTCTGTACTACGGTTGTCGATACGCTGCCACGTTCATCGCGGTTTTGCTGTACAAGATTTCTTCTAATGTACAAGGGCCTTTTTAAATGCTTCTGATCAGGCGCTTGAATGCGCACAGTCACACAAAAGTGGAAACTAATTCAAGTCCAGATTTTTCACCAAACCCTTTTATCTTTCCGTCTAATCAAAGTGGTTTGGCTGCTTTCTTAGTGCTGAATGAAGTGACCTCAATTCTGTTATTCACCAAAGACAATTTATTGGTTTTGGTTCAACTTGAGAGTTGTGTTCAAATTTCCACACGTCAGAATTAGTTTCAAATTGAGTCATCAAAAGCGAGATGTCAGTATTTTGGCTTCACATTTTTACACTGGAAGTTAACGGGAGCATAGTTAGCCCGTTAGCTTAGCTGGTTTTGGACTCAAAGAGAGGAGTGTGTTCGAGCTTCTTTCACCGCATGCCCCACCCGTTTATGCATTAATGAATTCATAGCCACGTAGCCAGAATCAGTGCTATCATCACTGTCAGACACAGGCTTCATATCGGCTGTTCTGGGTCTCTATGGAAAACCTACGAGCAGGGGCGCTGCCTGAGATTTTGGGCCCCATGAAAAGAAATTTTACTGGGCCACTCACCATATTATTTTGTCAGTATTATAATTGTATTAGGGGCCTCTCTGGGCCCCTGTCAATCATAGGCCCCTAGAATCCTTCTCCTTATGGCCCAGTCACACATGATGATTCTTGAATGAAGGGAAAAAGTAAAATTAAAGCCACAATTCGTTGAGAAAAGGTGGATGAAAGAGGAACTAAACAAAACCAAAGCTAACGATCTCGACGCGTTAAGCGAAATGCGCCTGGAGCCACAGCTGGAGCAGTGTGTGTCTGCATCTCTGAGTTCCAGGAGTCGGTGCTGGGATGGAGCTCATAGCACCTGAGTCCTGGAGAAACTGCAAACAGAAGCTGTGGAGATCTGTGTGCACGTCGGTGGGACCACCTGCTCTGGTTTCTCATCCAGAACAAAAGAGGGATCATCTCCTCATCATCAGAATCCTCACTGTCTGTCATCACGCTGCACACTCCGTCTTGCTCCAATAAAAAAACTCTCTGGTGTGCCGTGGTCGCTGCTCTATCACTGTATTACATTACTAAGCCATATATATATATATATTGATTTATAACAGAAAACCGTCAAAACAGGGAATAAATATGTGTAAAGATGATTGAATATATCAGAGCAGTAAACTGATCAGTCCGTGTGAATGCTGCGCATTGACTCCCCATGTGCAGTTATTCCACGAGCTGCAGCTGATCCACAACGTGAATTCTGCCTTCCAGAACAGCTCTTTATATAATCATTTGAATCATCTACTTGTTGCAACAATGTACATAAGGGCTGGATTGTCATTCCTACACTCATATTGTTATATTTAATAAAAAATAATCAGCACACACAGGAGCTGCAGCTGTCGCTGCCGCTGCATTCAGGTACCGTCGGAAATTACATAACTTTTTTGTTGTTTCAAATTCAGCAGTTGCTTGTGGCAAAATAATAATTGTATCCACACAAAAGACTAATTCTTCTCTATATAACTTGCCTGAGCCCAGTGAAGCTGACCGTCCACCTGGATAAACAAATCCAAGCAAACAGGCTGAGTTTGCCCTGTAATTTCCGACAGGACATGAACGTAGCAGCAGCAGTGCTCACAAACCGGCTTCTGCTCTGTGTGAAAACATTCAGCTGCTTGAATGAAGTCAAACTAAATAACTTTACAAAAACTAAACAAATGATTAAAAAAACCATCAAGAATGACAGCAAAACGAAACACGGATGAATTGAGGTTTTCGTTGCCCTTCGTTCAAATTTTTCAACAGTTTAAAAATCCTGCCGAAGCGGCACCTGCAGGAATGAAGCTGTGCGAAGGTTAAACAATGCCAATGAAAGTCACGATTTCTTGTTTCATTTGGGCTTTGTTGCCCTTCGTTAAGTGCCGTGTGACTAGGTCATGAGTCTCCCTTTTCGGCACCCCTGCTTACGGTGACATCCCACACATGCTTTGTCCAGTATACATACAGTTTGTGTTTTTTTTGTTGTTGTTGTTGTTTTTTTGCACCTGCTATTATACTAACTGTCACTTTTGTACTCAATGTCTGGTAGGAATACGAGGTCTGTCAATAAAGTATAGGTCCTTTTTATTTTTTTCAAAAACTATATGTATTTCATTCATATGTTTTTATGTCAGACATGCTTGAACCCTCATGCGCATGCGTGAGTTTTTCCACGCCTGTCGGTGACGTCATTCGCCTGTGAGCACTCCTTGTGGGAGGAGTCCTCCAGCCCCTCGTCGGAATTCCTTTGTCTGAGAAGTTGCTGAGAGACTGGCGCTTTGTTTGATCAAAATTTTTTCTAAACCTGTGAGGCACATTGAAGTGGACACGGTTCGAAAAATTAAGCTGGTTTTCGGTGAACATTTTAACGGCTGATGAGAGATTTTGAGGTGATACTGTCGCTTTAAGGACTTCCCACAGAGCGGGACGTCACGCAGCGGTCCCAGGCGCCGTCGTCAGCCTGTTTCAAGCTGAAAACCTCCACATTTCAGACTCTGTTGATCCAGGACGTCGTGAGAGAACAGAGAAGTTTCAGAAGAAGTCGGTTTCAGCATTTTATCCGGATATTCCAATGTTAAAGGAGATTTTTTTAATGAAAGACGTGCGAGCGGATTGCAGTGTTGGCTCGCAGCCACTGCGACGCTCCGCCACAGGAAAAACACCTCTGTTGGAAGCCTTAAGGACAAGTTGGAACATGTCCAGCTGTTAAACAATTTCTCATATACTCACTCCACTGAAAGCCATCAAAAGCCGCCTGGATTTTACAAATGGTTATCAACACGGAGGTGTTTTTCCTGTGGCGCCGCACCGCGCCGGCTGCGTCCCGACGCGCAGACCCGTCCGCACGTCCTTCATTAAAAAAATCTCCTTTAACAGTGGAATATCCAGATAAAATGCTGAAACCGACTTCTTCTGAAACTTCTCTGTTCTCTCACGACGTCCTGGAGCAATAGAGCCTGAAATGTGGAGGTTTTCAACTTGAAACAGGCTGACGACGGCACCTGGGAGTGCTGCGCGACGTCCCGCTCTGTGGGAAGTCCTTAAAGCGACAGTATCACCTCAAAATCTCTCATCAGCCGTTAAAATTTTAACCGAAAACCAGCTTAATTTTTCGAACCGTGTCCACTTCAATGTGCCTCACAGGTTTAGAAAAAATTTTGATCAAACAAAGCGCCAGTCTCTCAGCAACTTCTCAGACAAAGGAATTCCGACGAGGGGCTGGACGACTCCTCCCACAAGGAGTGCTCACAGGCGAATGATGTCACCGACAGGTGTGGAAAAACTCACGCATGTGCACGAGGGTTCAAGCATGTTTGACGTAAAAACATATGAATGAAATCCATATAGATTTTGAAAAAAATAAAAAGGACATATACTTTATTGACAGCCCTTGTACACAGCAGACTCAACCACTCTTGTAATAAATGGTGTTTGAAACAGCTGTGCAATTGTGCCCATAGTGACAGTTATTACAGCAATGGTTGCAGAATAGGTTTGTTGTTATAACGAGGTGGATGATAACTGAGTTGTGGTTACTGTAGTTACTCACGCAGTAGCTTCACATCTGACCCAGTAGACCAGTGTGTTGCTCATGCAGTCATGAGCAAAAGTCTTCATTTTTGTAAAAACCTTTGTAAAAAACCTGCTGTTGCGACATGATGTTTAAAGATAGAGCAGTTAGCTGCTTTTGTCGCCAGAATACTCCTGACAGACTGAGGCTGATATTTTTAAGGTCACGCGCACAAAAGAGGGAAGAGGAGACTATACATTACCCCGGTGGTAATGGCGTCAGCGCATGTAGCTTATTTCCATCGTTTGTTTTGGGCTCATTAATTCCCCCCTCAGGTGAACGATTCCCCCTGCTTATCATCAGTTGACTTATTTTCCATTTTATCCCCGTCCCATGGGATAAACGTGTACAAACACACTCGTCTTTTTCTCTGTTTTCCCTCTCACTCCTTCAGAAAGGCACAGAAAAAGCATTGAGAGGCTCTGGTCTCCTAGCAACAAAATTAAGATCCCAGCATTATGTCTGTTTTTAGAAAGAGTAATCTGTAGGCTTGTGTTTATTGAGTTTGATATAAAACAAAAAAAACAAAAACAAAAAAAAAATAGCATGTACTTTGACTCACGCTGACAATCACAAATACTGAATCTTGAAGTTAAATTTCAGAGATCTCTGCTATTTAAAGCGCAGTAAATTCCCCCGATTGCATGAAACTGGTGCACTTTATATCCGCCTTGTCTGTGATTTGATGAATCCTGAACCCGCTATGAATCAGAGGGCATGAGTCATGGTTTTTGCTGAGTCTTTCAGAAAGTTAAAGATTTAACAAATCAGTATCAAAGAATCACAGTGTTCACAAGTTCCTCAAACTTTCTTTTTGAGCTGATCTTGGCAGCACAGCGCCCGTGCCTATTATTTTGGCATACCTGTCTACCCATCGCTTCATCCTCGCGCGCTGCCTGAAGCGTGAAGTCATGGTAACCGCTCCAAGCCTCCGACCTCAGTCTGCCTCAGCCCTGGTAGCCGTCACTCCCCTGGGTGGAACATAGCTACTCTTTCACTTCTCATTCAGTCACATAGTAGCTGAGATCTTGAAGCCTGCAGGACTGCCTTTTAAATTGGACTCTTGAAAAAAACGTGGGGTTCTAAATGAGTGTGTTTTTGTGAACCCATTGGTCTAACACCCTAGAAGCACCATCCATGGATAATGTAAAGAATGCTGGAGCTCAGCCCGCCTACAGTCGCTGGTCATACAGGTAGCTATATAAATTAAGATGTTTCATACATTATCTTTACCGTGCTGTCCAAAGATTCTGCTTTGGGATTACAGATTGACCTGTGCACAGAGGTCAGCTCGGCTATAATGCTTTGTTACACCGCTAGCTGAGTGGCTATCTGTTAAAGATGTGTCTCTCTCATGTTTCTGTCAATGTGACATTACTTATTTACTGCATCAGGCTGTGGCTGCTGCAACCAGAGTTAGTGATTTGTGCGTACATGTTTTTAATGAATTTTCCCTGGCTGCTGTTGGCTGGCTGATTGCACTACACAAGACTAAGAACTTGTTTAAAATAGCTGTATGTGTCCACCTGGTTACTAACATGGAAAAAGCTGAAATTTGTCATGCATCTTTGCAGTATTAATAAATCTCAGTGACCTCGAGTTTTGTCTGCCTTTTAATCTGAAACATCTTGTGTTTTTCTAAGTCACTTAAAGGTTGAGTCCCTTTTGAGTTTTTTTCCCATTTAAGTCATAAGAGTTTTATTTGGTGGTACTATAGTTTTAGTTGTTATTATTCAAATAAAGGATTTACAGTGTTATGTCACTAATATGATCACAGTTTACCTTGCGGGGAAACGATTTAGAATTTTTGACATTTGGTTAAAATACAACAATCTACCATGACACACTTCCCGTGTCGTCATCATAGATCATGTTTTTTTTTTTTTTTTTATTTGCCCTCAAATGACAAACCTGGCCAGCAGTGTTAATTGTGATTGAACATGACAATACTCAATATAAAACTGAATGGAAGAAAGCAACATCTAGGAAACAGATGAGATCCCATTTGGAAGAACTCTGGGGAAAAAGTTTGGACTTGTTTTGCTGGATATCTGCTGGACAGGTAAGATGACGCACACAGGGCTGCTGTGTCAGATAACGATAGTTATGTTACTCACAGTTATAAAGTTTTTGCTTGTTTTGTCAAAATAAAACCATGCGAAGATGAACTTTTTACATTTTTTACCTTCTTGGAAGCTGGAAATTCCAAGTTTCCTTCAAAGGCAGCACATAGCTACTTCAACCTAGTCTCACAGAGCGAACGTAGTATGAAAGTTACCTAAAATAAATATTTAACTAGCAGTAAAATTAACTGACTTTGTGGTTAACTGTTAATAACTACATTCAACACAGTAAAATTACTAAATGTAGTGGAGCCTAAAACTTTGTGTTTGCCGTTTGATTATTGCCACATAAAACAGAATACCATTTTGGTTCTGTATTACAAGTTTGCGCTCATTCTTTCAATCACACCACTGTTTGTGGATGGGCCGCCCCGGTGTTTGGGAACAAACTGCAAGTTTTGGACTACAGCATCAGGCACTCACTCCACTTAAATTTAAAAAACTTAAATTGCCTTTGGCAGAAATTATGTTGCACTCATTCAACTTTCAAATCCTTTCCGCAGAGGCCCAGTGGAAGGCTTTTAATTAAAATTAACAATGGACGTAACGGAGCGTGGTATGATAAAGAGACTCCTCTGGTTCATGCTTTGCAATTTTAAACTGTTGAAACGAAGTCATTAGCCATCTTTATTCTTCTTTTGTCCCATAAAGCCAAAAGCGGTGACTTTTCCAACACTTTGTAATGTCACATGGTAACAACATGGTGCAACCCCTGCGGAACTACAACTTGATGGATTAGAAAATGTTAGCCAATGTCAACATTTTGATTGTTGAATTATTGTGTCAGTAGTTTTAAATAGTTTAGTTTGTACAACAAAACAAAAATCTGAAGACTGTGCTTTGTCTTATACAATTTGGTGTTGAACCAATTCAGCAAAAACCTCACATGAAGTTTGACACCTCAGTTTAATCCTAGTTAATGCTGGTTGAGGTGCAATGTTGATGGACCTGAGATCTCTGTGGTTACAGTGGACTGACAACACTGACACGTCATTTTGTCACCCAAGCTGTGGCAGAGTAATAAAACATTGATCATCCTCACAGCCGCAATGAGGCATTGTGGGTGTTTGTGGCATGTGTACATAGAGTCTTTTTTCCCCCCAGAACATTTCCAGTAGATGACATTCTCTTCACCCCCAACAGACTGTAGTCATCTGAACCATCAGTTTAACATTATTCTTATTATTTAAAATTCTTTGTATTGTCTTGTTATTCATATTTACGCTAGGCCAAAATATGGCCATCGGGTATTGCGTAGACCAGTGGTCTCCAAACTATTCCAGGAATGGCCGATAGGGTGCAGGTTTTCTTTGCATCCACTGACTCCAGCAGGTGATTTCACTGATGAACTCATCCCACCTGCTCCAAGTGATGTTAATCAGTGAAATCACCTGGTGGAGTCAGTGGCTGCAAAGAAAACCTGCACCCTATCGGCCCTTTCTGGAATAGTTTGGAGACCACTGGCGTAGACTTTGGGTCCGTCTGCCTGTGCTCAGCATAACTCCGGTCCTATTACGGTCAGGGTCTTCAAATTCACAAGGAGCATTTTTGGGACACAGACCTTAGACAGGTTTAAAGATGGCTAACCTTGACCTATTCTAAGGGGTCAAAAGGTCACATTCTCTCTACACAGTCTTTCATTAATTACATGCTCATACAGCCGAGGATATTTTAGCATTGCATTATATTTGAACCTGCAGCTGAAATTTTTTTCAATCTTATTTTTCCTTCATGGTCTGTCTTGTCTGGGTGCCAAACTGCTGTTTTCCCTGAAGACCCTCCAGCTCCACCAGCTTCTCCTCCAATTCAACAGCAAGGTAGACATAGTCACACGCCCTGCTTTCACAGTTCAGAGTACACAAGGTTTAACTGATGTGGAGCCATGAATGCACATGTAAGATTACATGTGTTAACAAGAACATCAACAATGCACACCTTTGGTCTTGGACACCTTGCACCCAAGTGTTTTCCTCACCATCTTGAATGACCACCTCAGATTTGTAATTAAAACCTATGTATTGCTGCCTCCCATCTTCTGGCATTCTTCCTGTTACCACCGCCACCTGCTCTCGGGTGCAGTAGGCGCCCGGCTGATTGCCAGTACCAACACTGGATGAGGATTTTCACTTGGCGGTCGGACAGATGATGACTTGAGTTTCACGAATGTCATCAAGACAAGGTTTTGAGTATCGCCATCATGTAGCACTTCAACCACTATTCCTCAGAGCTGTGATTCAGATGTTTTAACTGTGATGTTATTCGGCCGAAGAAGCGATGACGACGGAATGAGCCTGTGAGTTCACAGCTTTTTTTATTTAAATGTAACTGCACAACAGATGACTTCAACAGGTAAAAGCCTGGTCAGTCTTAACAGGCTCTGAGAGCACAAACCGTAGGAATAGTCTGTACCAAACAATTGGCCATGAAGTGGTAGATGAGAAGATTGTTCGCTTTAACGGGCCAGGTACATTGGAAATTAGTCCAACAAGCAACAATGTCCTTAAGGGAAGAAGCAGAAAAGTTATCCACAGACATAGGCAGAGTTTCAAAACTGTACCAAGCGACCAAACCTGGAATCAGGAGGTTGGATTCAGGAAACACAAAGGCAAACACGAAGAAACAATGCAAGAGAGCAGGTGAGACACTAGACAATCTGCGAAGGGTTATGAATGCTGCCAAACAGTTAACATGGAAGTAGAGAAATGTGAACCTCTAATCCAATGAACAGAAAGTAAAGCCACATGAAGGAGACATCAGAGTAAAAGCACGAGGAATAACAAACGGTGGAAAATCACGAGAGAGCACAAGTACTAGGGGAGCTACGACCACTACCTTTGCGCACCCCCCCCCCCCCCCCCAAACCAAACAAACTTTTTTTAGGTTCCTTAGATGACCCCAAAACACAATCAGGATGTCCCCCCCCCCCCCCCAAAAAAAAAAAAACAGTTATCCAAGATGGCATCCAAGATGGCTGCCAAAATAGGATTTTTCACTAAAACACCTTAAACAACATATAAAGAACTTAAATATCACAGACATGCAATGGGAAGACCATTGCAGGTCACAGCAAACTCATTTGTGCCTAAACTAAATTCATTCATGGGTTTAAGATTCAAATTAGCCGCCAATAGACCCTTATCATTGAATCTCTGTGATATTTAACTGTTTTGTTGTTTAAAGGTGTTTTGGTGAAAAACCCTATTTTGGCGGCCATCTTAGATAACTGGCTTGAGGCCAGTTTTTATTTTTGGGAACATGCTGATTGTGTTTTGGGGTCATCTAAGGAATCTAAAAAAGTTGGTTTGGTTTAGTCGGGGTGCAAAGGTAGTGGTCGTAGCTCCCATAGTAAAGGGATGACTGACACAAAGGGAGCATGAGGAGAAACACCAGATAGCAGTAAAACAACACAGAATAAAACGCAGGAGATAACACAAGAAAGCGCAAAACCCAGTGACCAGAAAGGTGAACTGTGACAGAATTAAATGTGAAGGAATGCTGCTTTAATATGACATTATAAAAGGATAAACCTGGAACAGCTGGTATTAATGAGGACGAAATGCTACCCTCTACTGGCATGGTTGGTAAACTCACACTCAGTGTAGAGCACAGATTTACTGTTTGTGTGACAGGTTAAAGGTTTTTATTTTTTAAGTAAGACAGTTTTTTTTTTCTCCTCCCTGCAGTGGTATTGAAGAGGACAGCGGCAGTCTGATGCAACAGAAGCTGGAAAACAAGGTCAGAAAAATATCATGTTCACAGAGAAGAAGGAGAAAAGAAGACATTTGTCACTGGAGTTGAATGTCGGTTGTATTTATGAGCTAAATTTTAGATGATGTTGTGTTCTGCTGCTTTGTTGCTGGCAAAGATGAATTTGCCTGACTATTCTTAAATTTATAGATTTATTCCTGTTTTAGGACTTTTTTCTCTTCGAACTAGAGTGCGCATGTATCGAGGATATTGATGATCAACACGATCCGTGCAGTTTTGCGTAGCTTGTGATCAGACTAGAAATATCTATTTTATTTCACCTGTTGCTCCACCTTCTTGTCAATCAAATGCATAACCATTTCAGCAGCAGTCACACCAAGAACACTGTGACCGCCTCCTCCTCCTCCTCCTCCTCCTTCTGTCTCTCTCCTGCTTCCTCTCTCTCTCTCTCTCTCTCGCTCTTTCCCCCTCCCCGCCTGTGCGCTAATGACTGCTGATTCAGTTAGCGGCAGTGACTGCGCGTCCACAGGCGCACTGGTGCTGCAAAGGATGTTTTCAGTTTATTGATCCACAAACTCAGAAAAGGAGGATGGACGGAGATGTTCCCAGCATGTGTCCTGCTCTTTGTGGGAGAATCCAGCTTCATCTAAGCTGAAGACAAACAGGAGCTTTTATTTTTATTTTATTTTTTTTCTCCAGAGAAACCTGTTGGCTGTTTGGTATGTCGCTGGAACGGGTGGGTCTCTTCTTGGGTGTCTTCTTCTTTGTTGTTTAAAGAGTCTTTCTCAGGTGTTGTTCTTGGTGAGGTGGCTCGAACCTTTATGACTGGCTTCTGTTTACTGTCATTGCAACAAAACACATTATTATAGAGTATGCTGATGTCTGCTAATGTTAGAATGAATCGATTCTGTTCTTAAGCAGGCTTCTTCTTTTTTTTTTTTTTTATTAACTACGCGCTCATGTTTTGGTGAACACAAGAAGGAAAGTCCAAATGAAGTCACATCCTGACAAGAAAATCCCAAGTGCAGAGCATTTACAAAGTGAAGGAAAATTACAATGGATTATCTTAAAACAGCTGCAGGACAGGATTAAAATAATAATGTTCATTAAATTCATTATTTTAAAACTTGTTGTAGCATTTGAAGTAATCCAGGTTGTTTCTAATCCAGTTTTACTGGAATCAGTCCAGATTACGACGGCTGTCTTCATGTTTAGAGACACTTTATGGCTCATGTTGAGTTTTTGATTTGGTGGACAAAACTGGAGCCTCTTTTCAGGCCAGAATGTATTGTGATTTCTTGTTAGCACTGCTCTGAAGTCAGATTTTACTCCATCACTAATGATGTTCATTATGTACACTCTGCTTTATGTTTCATTCATCTGCTGCTTTTATTTATAACTGTGAAGTGAGCATACAAATTCTGGTGCTCTTGAACGATGTGAAAATGTTTTTGTTAATTGTTTTATGACATCAAATTGAACAAAATGCATTCAGGCATCTTTTGATTAAGATTTCTGAAAATACTAATAGTAGCTTTGGGCATGCAAACTGACATTTGATCCAATTGACCTGGAATCCATATATTTGTGTGGCCAACATATGGTTCAAAATAGGTTGAAAATGATGACCAGGGGTCATCTGGTGAGGTTGCACCCCCCCGGTTGTCTCCCCAGGGAGGACTTCCAGGCCATGTCCAATTGGGAGGAGGCCCTGGGGAAAACCCAGAACAAGATGGAGGGATTATATTTCCCAGATGGCTTGGGAATACCTTGGAATCCCCAAGGAAGAGTTGGAGGACAAGGATGAGTATAGGGAAGTGTGGGATGAGCCTCACTGTTTTTTGTCAGTGGAACTCAGACCAGGATAAGTGGCAGAAAATGAATGAATGAATAAATGGATTGAAAATTAAATTTCTTGACCTCGATCTTTGCTGTAATCAATTCCTTAAGGGTAGTTTCAAGGTCAGTCTTCATTGACATTTGACATGTTTGGTAGAAATCAGCTAAATTTTGGAGACAAAGTCAGAGAGGTGAGATTAAGATGGTTTGGACATGTGCAGAGGAGGGACCCAGGATATATAGGGAGAAGGATGCTGAGGATGGAGCTACCAGGCAGGAGGAGAAGAGGGAGGCCAAAGAGGAGGTTCATGGATGTGCTGAGGGAGGACGTGCAGGTGGCTGGTGTGACAGAGGACAGGGTGAGATGGAAACGATTGATCTGCTGTGGTGCCCCCTAATGGGAGCAGCCGAGAGACAAAGAAGAAGGTAGAAATCAGCAAAATCACCGACAGGAAGTAGACCAACAGAAAGGTGGACAAACAGGACCTTGACCCCACTGATGGATTTTTGGCAGATTTTACCTGGCTGGGCATTTCCTGAACCCACCCACACCCATATGTGTGCCACCTTTGACACCAACAACCTCAACTCCAATGATTAATCTTTGGTCAATTTGATCTCACCTGGACAAATCCAGAACCCACCTCCATATTGTTTTTAGATGCTGCAGTGTGATTTTTTTTTTTTTTTTTTTTTTTTACCTTGACTCCAGGGTTCTTGACCTTTGACAAAATGAATTCTTTGATAGTTTTGTTTTAAATATATCATATTGTAGAGATTTGTTTACACTGTGAGTTTAAAGGGCATCACTTGAGTATTTTTTATATAAAGAAGCTAGTTTTTTTTTTATTTTTTTATTGTTTTAAATTTGATGTGATGAAAAAAAAATCAACTGTATAATGTGTGTAAGCTCTAGGGGGCAGAAATGTTTTTTCCAGCACTGTATGGATGAAAACTCCTTAAGTCATTGTGAATAATGGTGGTAGTTTATCCCGCTGTGGTTTTGTGGTGGACAGTGAGTGGGTGAGAGGTTTCTTTTTCAGAGCTTCCACAATGCCCCAAGACTTACCAAAGCTTTTTGTGCAGGCAAATATGAGGCAAAGCCTTCTCGTCTTCCTTTCTGGCTGGCTGCACAGCATCATGAAACACAAGTTGTTGTTGCGCATTTGGTGTGCGCTAATTAATGCGCTTGCGTAATCTGTCAGTTGGGGCCTCTGGGAAACAGATAGAACATGACCAGGGTGAAATTTCTATCCTCGCGGGAGCAACACGGCTGAAGCGTGCGCCTTCAAATGTCAGTGCAGGAAAGAGTCTGCACTGTTGTTCTCAGTGTGATGGATATTCATGGAAATATTCCTCTAAACAGGGAAGAGAACAACATGAAATGACAGTCACACAACACTCAGTATTGTAATGACTCAATGAACCCATTCAGTGCACTCGGCAATCAGCCATAGCCTGATAGCCGAGTTTATGGTTTATTACAGCTTCATGTGTCTTTCTGCATTATGGTTCAATTTTACATGACATTTAAAAAAAACAAAACAGTGCACTAAACTAGGATAAAAAAAATATAAAGTAAAAGAAATATGTGCTGGGTTTATAAAATAAACACCCAAAAAGCCCAGACATCATAAGGAGCACGTACCTCTGCCAAGACTCAAGTAGATATCTGAACCACAGGTTCCTTAAAGAGAAATCTGAGGGAGAAGAAATATACAGTATGGGAGGTCCTGCAACTTATACTGCAGAATGTACATATTCTGTGATCAAGTTTTATCATTTTGTTCTGTTCACGCCATCGTGTGTATCGTGTTTTGTTTATTGTGCTTTCACTTATGGTGACAACATGGTGACACTTAACTCACTAAACCAATTGAACTACAAACACACAATAAATCAACAACACTAACAACACTGTTAAACTAACATGATTCACAAAAACAACATTTATAACTCCAAAACCCAGAACTCCCATAATGCATTGCAGCACAAGAATTTATAGGTTTAGTGACTGGCCTGGCATTCGTTCCAGTTTAATTTTGCTGAGTATCATTATCATGACATTAAATTATTTTCACGATTACGCATTTCTTAATCCAGTTATATGATCGGTTTATTTTACTTTTCATTCACATGTAGGAGCACAGCGTGCATTTATTTTTTATTCCCCTTCCCTTTCTGTAACAACGAATCACAGCTCTTAGAGGACCACATCATACCTAGTAATGGGGTCAACCCTGCCTCCTCACTAAGATAGGAGTTTCTGCCAACGCCTTGCTCAGATTTGCTATCAGACACCTCCTGGCTCACTCTTAGGCTAAGATTCCTTGCCAGGAAATTTTATGCTAAGTTAGGAGCTCTTTGAGAGGACTTTGAGCTGCTTCATGCATACGGGCCCAGATCTTCATGGGGATCTGCAAGTCCTCCTGCTTTGCAATGTAAGTTTAGGGGAAAAAAATCCAAGATCGCTCTTAATTGTATCCATTCCAGAAGTTAATTGCTTCGTCTTTGTTCCTTACTCCACCCCTGCACCGCCTTCCAAGAAAATTAGTTCAGCAGTTTTTACATAATCCTGCTAATAGACAGCTCAACAGCACTGATAACATCATCACCCTAGAGCATTCCTTCACCATCAACCAGTCCAACCCTTTGATCACTAAACTTGAAAGATTTACAGAAAGGTCCATAGCAGCCAGCATCAGCATGCTGCATTATTTATGGAAGCTCTTTTGGAAAAATTGCCTGTTTTATTGAAGCCGAGTTCTTCAGGTTCCACTTCTGGTCTCTGTTTGGTCCTCAGAGAGCTCTGCTGGAGCAGAAGCAGCGGAGGAAGCGTCAGGAACCTCTCATGGTCCAGCCCAACCCGGAGGCTCGGCCCCGACGCTCCAGGCCACAGCGGAGCGACGAGCAGGCGCTGCTGGTTGAGTCTCAGCTGTGTGTCAGCAGCGATGTCACCATGGATGGTGAGGGGAACTCTTTCACTCTCCTGCTTATATAAAGTTGCCCCAGTGTGCTGTAACTGCGCAATACAGCTTAGCCACAGTCCAGTCAGTTTTTTTTTTTGTTGTTGGTAAATGAGTGAATTTTCCACTATTTTAGGGATTGATGGCCCAGCAGTCTTCATGGGCTCAGAAACACCTGATGAGGGAACAAAAATTCAAATCTTATCTGTGAGCCAGACTCACTCCGAGCTCTCAGCGCAGGCTCCGTCCCAGCCACAGTCTCCTCCTGCCGAGGAACCTGAGAAGGACGGAGACACTGAGACGCTGCTTGAGACAAAGACAGACATCCAAGAGTTGCTGCAGAAACAAGGTGAGTTTGGTACTTTAGTTTTATTTTTATTTAAAACATATCGACAGAGATTTTTTTAATGTGGAAAGTTGTGAACTTATTTATTTCTACATACTTATTTTTATTGAGTTTAATGTAATTGTAACATTTACTGTATTTTCTTCATGTTTTTTGTTTATTTGTTTTTTACTCATTTGGGAGGTCCTGTGACTTACTGAAAAATAACTTATTCATTATTCATAATAATAGTTAGAATGACAGAGATGGAAAAGTGGAAGACTACATGTTTTTATTTTTAGACCACTGCATGTTCCAGAAAAACTTTGTTTTGTTTTTACGTCCCTCGAAGCTGTTCTGGTGTACTGCAGAGATGCAGACGTTGCTGTAAGTGATGGCGACATGCTGTGAAATGGGTCATTTAATAGTAGGCCGGCATTATTCACACTGCGGTGCATATCTGCATCATCGTTCTAGCCTCTGCCTCCCACACTGACCAGACAGTCAGCAGATTTTATAGAAGTTGTCTCAATTTCTTGCCCAGAGTGGTTTACTGTGTAGCTCCACTGACCACTCCAGAGCAAAAACATCTCCTGCCGCAAGTACAAACAATTGTTAGCCACACTGATTCAGACGCTGACTGTTTGAGATCTGTTTTAGTTGGGTTCAGAGTCTTCAGTCTCACAAGTTTCCATTTTGAACGGTAATAATGAAAGGCATCATTGTTAATGTCAGCCCAACTTGGCATCATAATGTCCTCGAGGTTCCAGCAAGTATTTTTGGAAATCTTGTCTCATATATTGTGCCCTGAAGGAAACAGAACAAATTGAGGTTCATTTATATTTGATCAACTCGTTCAATCTTGATCTTATTTTTGGCTGAATGCATAATTTACCATTCCTTTGCCTGACATCTGAGATTTATTTTGAGGAGGTTCTCTAGCTTTTGTTTTGGTGGTTATTGAAATGTTTGCACTTTAGCCTGTTGTGAATTCTGTGACTTTTCCAGGTGAATGATGTATTGAGAAACTGGCGCACAGTGTTGTTGTAGATGAAAGTCTTTAAGTGAGAGGGAAGCTAACAGTTGTCGTCTCTGCTTTCTGATAATTCTCACCATCTTCCAGTGTTGTAGTCAAGGTCTAAATAATCAAGGCCAAGGCTTTGAACACCCTTCCAAGGCTCAGGCCAAGGCTTTGAGCACCCTTCCAAGGCTCAGGCCAAGGCTTTGACTCATCCAAGTCTCAGCCCAAATCTTTGAACACCCTTCCAGTGCTCAGGCCAAGGCTTTGATTCATCCAAGGCTCAGGCCAAGGCTTTGAGCACCCTTCCAAGGCTCAGGCCAAGGCTTTGAGCACCCTTCCAAGGCTCAGGCCAAGGCTTTGAGCACCCTTCCAAGGTTCAGGCCAAGGCTTTGAGCACCCTTCCAAGGCTCAGGCCAAGGCTTTGAGCACCCTTCCAAGGCTCAGGTCAAGGCTTTGAATACCCTTCCAAGGCTCAGGCCAAGGCTTTGACCCTGCAAGGCATAAAAAAGATAATGGACCACACAAAGACAGAGATTCATACAGAAAAGAGACAAAAACCTGGACTTCCCCCCAAAAAATCCCCCCTATCCCCCCAAAAAGTGTATGTTGTGAAAATACCTTCAAGAACAGTAACTGTTTTTTGTGGCCCAGACACCAAAAGTTGTAAAGTAACAGAATTCCATATCCCTTGAAAACACTTTGCAATTTATAGTTATAACCAACACATTGGCCTAGAAAAGGCCTAGAAAACAAAATGGGCCTTAAGGCCAAGGATCAGGGCATTAAAACACTGATATCTTCTCACATCCAGGTTACAAAGTTGAAGAAATACATTGTTTGGCAATTTTATCTATTGCATCATTCATTCTGTTTGCTTTAGGCGAGCGCTTTTCCGACACCTAACTTTATTATCTAAAAAATGATGCCTGTTGAAGTTCGTGGTGATTTTTTTTTTTTTTTCCAATTTCTTTGCATAAGAAATGTAAGATCCCTCCAGGTGATTGACAAAAAGACAAAATCTGAAAATAAACATCTGAAATACTTTGTGGAGAGATATTTGAGGTATTTGTTCACAGATATCGTCTCCTGTCAGTGAAGCACCGCCCACTGGCGACAGCTCGGTAAATTGAGCTGTAGCTGCCGCTAAGATTTACGTCCTACCCGATAAATGCAATTATCAATGACGAGGCAGATGTCTCAACCAGTCCAGACCTCTTCAGACAGCCCAAGCCACTTTATATCTGTCTCTTCACAAGTATACGGTGGGCGGATGAGAAAGGGCTGTCAGCCTTCTCTCTTGTCATTAATCTGCCTCTTGCAGAAACACACTCGGAGAAACCCTCAGTGGTTGTGACAGGTGGGAACACTGAGTTTTCACTTGATTTTCTCTGAACAATGCTGTTATTTTTTATATTTAGAAAACTGCAGATATTACAGGCAGGTTCATGAGAGCTTCTTATGTAAAAGAGCTCAAAGCGATCTGCTCCATGGTACTGAAACAGCCGTCTGAATATTTCAGCGTGGAAGTATGACGGACGCTTTCGCCTCTGCCATTGCTGAAATATTGCATCAGTTTTTTAGAAAGTTCTTGTCACACATCAAAGGCTGGAGATGAAGGAATAACACTATGTAATGCTCCATCACCTTAGGGACACATTCCCTCCCAAACTGTCCGCAAGAAACATTTGTTGACAGTCAGATCATGCAAACAGCATCATACTGGAATTAGAAAAAACATGTATTTTGTGTTTGTTTGCGCCATGACTCTTCTGAGGTGCTTGGGCCAATTTTCCACCAGACTTACTGTGTGCATGTAGGTTGACCCCCATAATTGTCCTCAAGAAGTTTATTTTGGCAACGGTTAAAAATCACTGGGATCAAAGGTCAAAACCTGGGTTTATCTGTCTTTTTGTTCCTTTACTCCTTTGAGGTCCTTTGGTATATTTCAACAGAAGTTGATATGTGGAAGATAGTCAACCCCAGAACTGCCCCTAAAGAGTTTGTTTTGGCAAAGATCAAGGTCATTGGGGTCAAAGGTTAAGATCAAATTTATCACCCCCCGTTTGTTTGTTGGTCTACTCCTCCCAAATCCTTTTGCCAATTTTTGCTAAACTTGAGTTTGTCAATGAAAGTCGTCTCCAAAATTCTCCATATCACATATATACAAAATCAACCCAGAATGCATTGCATCGTCAACGTTCTGCTTTTTTTTTTTTTTTTTGGCAAAGAGCTGAACTTTCAGTCACTTTCGTGCAGTGAACAGTTTTGGCAACCATGTTTTATTTCTACGCATGTCTATGAGAAAGCTGAATAAGTTGATCCTGTTTTGCAAGAATGTGACCATGACGCAAAAAGAGAGTAAAAAATCACTTTGGCAAACGTCGAGGTATTTGATTTACAACCTGATGTGGACCAAATGTGTCAGGGTGCCAGAATTGCCCTGATGAGGTCAGCCAGAGGTCGATCATTTGGTTGAAGATCAAGGTTAATGGGTTCAAATGTCAGGTTACCGTAGCCATCACCGTCTTTATGCCCATGCGTGCTGTTACCGAGTCTGGATTAATGATCCAGAAAAAATGGTAAACAGATGATGGCATCTCGATCAAATCTTCGCCTCTGCTCCCTGACCAGGTCTGTGTGGCAGCATGAACTTTGATGAAACCAGTGAGGGTGAGGAACGGGTGGAGGACGAACAGACACGATCTCAGTCCCCCAACACAGACGGCACCAGGCCCGCTTCCGCCTCCAATGGCAAGGAGGTCTCCCAATCCATTCACTCACCAACGGTTATACTTGTTCTCGCAACATCGCAGTTATCTAACAAAACCACGTGTGTGTATTTACTTCACCAAGGAGTTTGTACCGCCTGGATCGCCGACAGCAGAGGGCGCACTAAATGATGTTGCTAATCTGGAGGAGTTTGTCCTGCGTCCGGCTCCACAAGCTGTCACAGTAAAATGCCGAATCACCCGGGACAAGAAGGGAATGGACCGCGGCCTCTATCCTACCTACTTCATGCACATGGAGAGGGAGGACGGCAAAAGGGTGAGAGTTTTGGCTGTAAGAGTTCACGAATTTCATCATCACAGTACAGCGTTCATGTGGACATAAAGTCATTTTGTCTTTTTTTGTTGTTTTTACCCTTGCTCCATGTGATTTTAATGATTTGTCCTGTTTGTGTTATATTTATTTCGTTGATACATAAAGTGGGAGGGTTGTCGTGATCTGCACTTCCTGTGAGAAGACATGGTCTAGACCCCAACTGTGGCAATTTTTTGTTTGTTTTTTTGGGGGGTGGGGTAAAAGGTAATGATTTTAAAATGATTTTACCCTCTACCTCCAGTGTACTTGAGAATTTATACAACTATTGTGTCATTGTAGTTGAGTTCTTAGTCAAACTGACCAAGATAAGGACCCCCCCCCCACCCCCCCCACCCCAAAAAAATGATATAGGACAGTTGGCATCATATTTTTGTATATTATTTGGGGAATTTTAGGGATTTTTGACAATAAAAACACAAAGTATCACAATGATGAGGAAATGACAACGTTGTCTACCTGAATTTTGTGTGTTTGTTTTGGGGTTTTTTTTTCCACAAAATTGACAAAGTTGACTTCATTTTGAAATCTTATGTTTATTTCACTGGTATAAATCACAAAATTACAGCTAACGTTATTGGTGGTAAAGGATTTATTTTGGGGAATTCCGTGGCAAATGAGTTTGCTCCGTCAATTTGTCAGATTTTGAAGCAACACGATGGAGGTAGTAGTGCATGTGAAAGTTCCAGAATTTGATGATGCATGTTATGGAAATTGTAACTTTCCCATTTTCCCTCAACTGCCTTTCTTTGGAAAACCAAGTAAGGAGGTGATGGTCTAGTGGTTTAGCGTTGGGCTCGAGACCAGAGGATCCTTGGTTCAAATCCCAGCCCAACTGGAAAATCACTAAGGGCCCTTGGGTAAGGTCCTTAATCCCCTAGTTGCTCCCGATGTGTACTGAGCGCCTTGTATGGCAGCACCCTGACATTGGGGTGAATGTGAGGCATTATTGTAAAGCGCTTTGAGCGTCTGATGCAGATGGAAAAAGCACTATATAAATCAGGGTTTTCCTCAGACAATGGAACAACGGCGTTTTGCCATTATACTGTGCACTGCTCTCAGGTAGGGATGGGGAGTTTTCTAATTCATCCAGGCTGTGTCTGTGCTGAACGGACTTGCTGCCTGCTCGCCACTCCCCCGCCGGCAGTGAGCCGGGCAGAGCCACAGCGCTGCAGCTCAGAGTGAGAGAGCACAGCATCTCTCAGTGAAAGAACAAAAAACTCCATCAAAGTCTTCCAATAAAAAAGCTCCTTCTGCCTGTGTAACTAGTGATACAATCAGAAATTAACGCTTTATTTTACAGTTGAAAGTCTTCACGTTTCCAAAGTTTGCTCAAATAAGCCGCAAACACAGTGTGAGAGTGACAAGTCTCCATTTTCCTCGGAGAGATTTCTGTGAAGGAAAGAGAGAGAGGAGGAGGGAGGAGGAGCTGATCAGTGTGAATGGCAGATTTATGCGCTACACACTGTGAAAAACCAGCGAAGCAATTTTAATAAATGATCATCTTCACCACACAGCCTCAGTGAAACAGTAAAGTGTGAAAAACTGATTCAGAAAGTTTTTCATCAAGGGTTTCATCTTTAAAAGAGGAGATTTAGTTCTTTGCTTCTTCCAGTTACTTAAAGAAGTATCTTTTTTTTTTTTTTTAATTTTCTTGTTATTATTATTGTTTATGCACCAATAATGTGAGAACTTACTTGGCAATAAATTTGATTCTGATTTTGATTTGACAGTCAAATCAGTCCAGGTTAAGCTCTTGCTCAAACAAGAAGAGAGCAAATGTTATGTCCATCAAATATTAATGTGTTTTAAACTTCTCAACATTATTTTATTAATTTAGACAGAAACATGCAAAAAAGAACTTTGATATCACAACATAAGTGTCATTTTTTTTTTGTCTATTATTCTCGTTTTCAATACATCTAAAACCAGTCAAAATGACTTGCAACGTGCGCCACCTCGGGTGATAATTGCCAACTGCACCACTATACTAAAAATTCTGGGGAGAACCCTGTAAATGTAGTCCATTTAAAATCGTTATAATTCTAAATGGTCTTGTGTCATGTTTCTGTGTGAAATTTGTTCAGATTTTACCTGGCGGCCTTTAATTATTATCTTTAAGTACAGGTGATTGTGTCCTAACTCAAAGTGCATGAGATAGAAAATATAAACCGGTAGTTTCCTGCGGTGATCCGTCTGATTGATCATCGCTGTCCAATTCGCCTTTTCAGGTATTTCTGCTGGCAGGAAGAAAGCGGAAGAAGAGCAAGACGTCCAACTACCTGATTTCAGTGGACGCCACCGATCTGTCCCGGGAAGGAGAGAGCTTCATCGGCAAACTCAGGTAAAGCCGCTCTCCACCTTCGGCCTCTTTTCGCCCACAGAGGGCTTCAGAGTGACTGAAGAAAACGCACAGACAAGGCATTATTTCTTTGACACCATCTCACGGTGTGTCTTCTATCAGGTCCAACCTCATGGGGACCAAATTCACAGTGTATGACAATGGCACAAACCCGAGCAAAAACCCCAGAGCTCTGCTGGAGGAGAGCAGCACGCGGCAGGAGCTGGCCGCCATCTGCTACGTGAGCGCAACACAAAGACACTTTAGCGTGATTAGATTTTTTTTTTTCTTCCCCATTCAGTCATCACCTGAAGTGACATTCTGTGCAACATTTGGCAGGAAACCAACGTTCTGGGCTTCAAAGGTCCTCGTAAGATGACTGTGATCATCCCGAGCCTGAACAAAACCTTTGAGAGAATCCCCGTCCGGCCTCAGAATGTGAGTCTGACCTTTGTCCTGTCCAGTGGTGTCAGAATAGTTTAGGCGACGGAGCAGGATCTCTCATCGCCAGAGGTGAAAACATGATAACCATATAATGCTGTCTGCAACGTCACCACTAGATGGCACTAAATCCCACAGTTGCTTTAAATAATACTAATAAAACAGGTATGTTATTGTGTATAATCTTCACAAATGCTGTGTTTATGTATGCACACTGTGATTGTCAACCTCTCATTTCTGGATGCAGCAAACAGAAACATTTTTTTTAACTCACTGTCTTAAAGTGGCGTGATGGAATTTTCAACGCCATCTAGTGGTAAGACTTCAGTTGTCTCCCTGCAGTTGTCAAAATGTGCAGGGGTTGGTTAACGCTGGAAAAAAACCACTTCAGGTTTGTTCTAAGCAGATGAGTGGACACTCAGAAAGGGCAAGGCGCAGTTATTCTGTTTAGTTGCCGTTTGAAACCTCACCACTAGATGGCATCAAAAACTCTGTCATCCTGCTTCACTGTTGTTTCACTGGCTTTTCCTTAGCAGCAAACACGAGCACGGCGTGTTTCTGTTTGTGCTTAATGTGAAAACGTAGAGACAAAGTGTGTGTTTGTCCTCCAGGAGCAGGAGAGTCTCCTGATCCGGTGGCAGAACCACACAGTGGGCGACCTGATCGAGCTGCACAACAAGGCCCCCGTGTGGAACGACGACACACAGTCGTACGTGTTGAACTTCCACGGGCGCGTTACTCAAGCGTCAGTCAAAAACTTCCAGATCGTCCACGACAATGACCGTAAGTGTCCCTTTGTTACTGCAGATCTGGGAACGTTCTCCAGTAATACATTTGTCTTTTCTCTGCACTGCGTACACTCACGGTTGCCATGTTCACTTCCCTTCCAGCCGACTACATCGTCATGCAGTTTGGACGCGTGGCCGAAGACGTCTTCACTCTGGACTACAGCCATCCCATGTGTGCCCTGCAGGCCTTCGCAATCGGCCTGTCGAGCTTCGACAGCAAGCTGGCCTGTGAGTGAGACGCAGCGCAGGAAACGCTGCACACCGCGCTCAGCTTTTCAAGCATCTGTCCTCAGCAGGATATGAAACAAATATGAGGAAGATGTGGCTGCCTTTTGGTAAACAACTTTTTTGTAAAACTCTTGATCCTCTCGACGCCTAATCTCCAGTTTTGTGTTTTTTTCCAATTTTTCCAAGTTGTTCAGAAATGTGCACACATGTACGGACTAAAAGGGAAACCAGCACACTGCTCTCAGCTACGCTGCCGCAAAACCAACTCTGACTTTATATGACACTTTTTTGTTCTTTTTTGGGGGGGACTCACTAGCAGCACCATCCTTTGGTCCATCTGTCCAACACTTTGGACAACCACAGAAGAAGATAAAACCAGCTGAAGATTGACAGACATTTTGTTTCCACCATTCAGTTGGATGGATGTGAGAACAGCAGTTGAACACAGTGCGTTTACAGAAAGTGACTCGATCCAAACCAAACCGACTCTGCGGCTTCACATTGTAAGATGACGTCAAAACAAAAAATCAAAGTATCCATGTGGAAAATCACACCATGGCTCAGAACCAGATCGGAATCCAAATACGTTTTTTTTTTTTTTTTTCTCTTTCAGGCAAAATTCTTTGGACATATTTTACCCACCTGAGTCCAAGTTTGGGGCAAGTTTGAGCAACTTGAGTCTTACACAAGTACAGCAAGTTTTGTATGTCTACAATTAAATGATCTAATAGTCTTTTGAACTTTAAGAAGTGTTTCACATTCTAATGTGGCAGTAACATTTTTATTATTATTATTATTATTGCCCTTTTCTCTGCATGTTGAAAAACCATTTAATTGAACAGGTTTGTCTAACATTTTATGTTGTGACTTAATTTTGTTGAAGGATGTTGGATTCCTACTTTAATGACTAAAAAAGGAGAGATATATACACTGTACATACTGTATAATAGAATCAGTTTTTAAAATTAGTTTTGTCTGTGTTTGTTTGTGGAATTGTTCATTTTTTTCTATTTGAATATTTTGTGTGCCGAATTAAAAAACTTTGTCACTTGTCACAAAATGCTTAAATGACATTTAAACATTCCAGCTTATTAACGGATACAGAAGTCTTATTTCATGTCACTTTTTGTGCCTACAAACACTTAAAAAAAGATGTATGGAGTTGAACCCGCTTCTGTAAAGTCCACATTTTATTAGTCAGTGTCGAAAATCAGATTTTTAAATTCATATCAATAAGGGATAAATATAATTCTACACAACTGCCTCGTAAGTGTCCCCAAAGTTTTGTCCTTTCTCCGTATGCAGGAAAATAATTCTGAGGGTTTGTTCTTTCTGGAGTCAGTATACTTTTATCTGTCTTTATTGTTATTTGAGTTGTGTATTTGTTGTTTCTGAACACTATTAAGTATTTGGTTCATTGCAGATTAATAATATTACCAATATTTTGCCAGCAGTGAAAAACACGCTTTAAAGGATGACTGAAAATGTGCAATGGAGCTTTGAAATAAAAACATATATACATGTATTTATATAAAATGTTTTGAAATTTCTACTCTTTCACAACAAAGGATTTTGGGAAAAACAACCTTCCATTCGTCACATTGTAAAAATGACAATCAGACATAAATGTTTTTGAACACAATGATCAAGCATGTTTATTAATATACTGATTAAACTTCAGTAAAACACTGTTTGCTTTGACAGATGTCATTTTTACCAACAATGAAAAAATAAGTATTCTAACAGTGTAAAATATAACCAAAATAACCACTTTTTGAAGAAAAAAAAAAACCGCAGCTTTCCTTCATGCGTTTTAAATGTGTTTAACATTTAAATTTTCACCTTCATTATCTTTGCATCTTCTTGGTCAACTAGAACTTGAACGCACATAATTTATACTTTATGTAAGAAGTTGAATGTATAATTTTTCTGCAACTGACTACGCCGTAATTGTTCAACCAACTCAACACCTTGAAAACTTTTAACTGCCAACTAATCCCACCCACGACCATCATCTTTTCCGAGCCTCTTCCTAAATAGTAATTTGGTTGGGCACGCCTTTGTACCTGATCAGGTAGTATGGGTAGCACTGACAGCTCTGAAAAACTACAAAAATGGCGGGATTGCACAAGTTATTGACACAGCTGTCGTAGAGACGGTACTGCTGTGCGTTACCGGCGAGCGGTGGGGGACGGTGGTACTTGTCCTGTCCCAGACACACCTTCCCGACCAGAACTTTAGCCAAAAACATGCAAGAAGTGCCGCATCCCCTCTTGGTTGAGTACCGGTTGGAGATGTAGGCGGTCGTGGAGAAGTAGGAGCCGTAACCATAGGCCGAGCCATTGGCGCCGGCCATGCGAGGGTCAAAGTTGTTGTGGCAGATGTCTTCTGCAGCCTCCATTGTTGTCCCGTGGAATAGGTGTCGCTCCAGTGGCTCCGTAGACTGGGTGTGCTGTTTCTCCATGTAGGTCTTGTACCTGCATTGACAACGTAGATATAAGTGTCTGTATCTTCATGAGTTGAGGAAGTTGCAGTAAAATTTATATTACACATGAGGCTAATACATTAGACTAACTCACAAGTTTGCATAGATGATGACCATTATTACCACCCCAGAACTATGGGTGGCGCTACTCTACTTTGCTAGACGTCACTAGCGTCAGCTATGTGGTTACTTCAACTGGATGAGCTACACTTTAGTTTCAAAGTGCATTTCAAAAGCTGACATTTCCCCAAGTGGCTTTTTGTTTTTATATCCCCCCCAACAAGCAAATTTAGGGGGGTATACAGTAATCACCCTGTTCAGGATCATCTTACTTCAGGATCCACAAGGTCCTTATTAGGCTTGTCAGTAATCGCTAAGATAATGCAAGTTCCCTTCATCATTTCCAAGCTTTGGGGAGTTACTAGTTAGAGTAGAACATATCTCATGCCACGACATGGTCTTAAAGGAGGAGCTGCAGGGGTGCACTGAAGACCGCTGGACCATTAAAGCTAATATAATATATATATCTTACACACTGTATCTTTAAGGTTGTATTTACCCTATTCAGTAAGTTAAAAACAGGTGTAGATAGCACAAACAGGACTGAACCTTTGATACTTGTCCCAATGCAGCAGGTTTTGGACCTGGTGGATGCTTATGATGTCCGTGATGCTCTCACACAAGGTTGCATGGAAGAGATCACGGACACTACAATAGACCCGCGTGCCCGCCGGAACTTCCACCAGGCTGTAGTCTTCCTCTGAGGGCATCAACCAGACTGGAGGGTACCAGGAACTGAACTCCTCGAAAGGGTCGATGCTGAAGTTGGACGCTGGAGGCTCACCGATAGGTTGGGTAGATTCAATCTGGACTCCAGTTCTGCATGTGGGCAGTTAAAAGAGGCAAAATGAAGAATGTATACACGATGTATGAACTTTATATTTAACTAAGCCTTCATCCAAGAGCCATCTTAACATTTTATCAAAACCCAGTAATAGTACCCGTGGGCACGGAGACAGTAATAGCAAAAAGGCCCAACCCTCTTAAGGAGAAGTGGAACACACAAAACAAAAGTTTCAGCAGTTAAAAGACGGTGAGGGATACAAACTTCAGGTGAGGCTCCATGGAGTCAAGGGAGCGGAACAAGGGTCTCCAGCGAATGGCCCTAGTGTACCCACTGGACACATTGGTCTGGGTCATAGTCATGAAGTCAACTTTGTACTCTTGTTTGCCAATATAGAGGCTGCACTCACTCTCCTTCCCAATCTTCTCTCGAAGCAACTTCTGCACTTCCTATGAAAACACAGATTAATCAGCGGGTAAAGAGCAATGCAGAAGAAATGCTGAACTTCGGAAAAGATAAACTAGAAAAAGAAACGACTGTGAAAGGTGGACAGAAAATGGGAATGACAACCTCATGATACTCTTCCCAGCAGAAGTTGTTCCACCAGTACACTTTTAAAATGGTGGCGAAGTGAGGGCTCTTCAGAGGATCACCAGTGGTCGCCAACCGTCGAATGCCATTATATGTCGAAACGGCATGAAGCTCCATTGTGTCGAAGTCCATATAGTAGCGGGCAGCCCTAAAGAGCACAGAGGACATTGCAATGATAACGCCACAGGAATTAGAGATGGAAGACAAGATAAACAAAAACAGAGATGACTGATTACCACCTTGATTAAGAAAGGGGTCATAATTTTACCTCTTACTCACCCATACTTGATATTCACGTCCTCTTGGTAGACATTACAGTAGACCTTTTCCAGCAGAATCTGTGACTGATGAGGGATGTCAACCCACTTGAAGTCAGACACACTCCGAAACTGCCAGTGAAAAGGGAACGGAGTGTGGTGCATCTTGCACCTTTTCCCCGCGCGACACATATTCAAGAGGAAATTGTTGCAGATGCTGACATGAGAGCTGGCCCTTGTGTGGTACTGATGGGCACTGCGGGGATCCTGCAGCTTTGTTGGGCCCGATGTTGGTGCCTGAGTAATGGGTAAAATGTCTGTCTTTGGCTGGGCTGGAACCTGGGACTGACTGATGATGAAAGGCAGAGAGACGATGAATGAGGTGGTTGGAGTTTGGGATTGAGCCATCACTTGCGGCTCGCCTGAGATGCTCGGAAGTGGCTTATTGCCATTTTGGGACATGGTGAACATCAAGAGAGAGGTGTTGGCAATTGACTGGATGATCATGTGAGGCTGTGGGATGCTGGAAGAAGATCCAGGAATTTGTGAATTAATAGAAGTACTTTGAAGACTGGTCCCAGCTTGCTTAGAAGGAACGGGGGTAAAATGAACGCTGATTTCGTAGGGGTTGACAGTCCAGGAAATGTCAACCTGCTCAGATCTAATGGCATCCCACACGGGGAGGCTGGTGTTGGTGTCAGCAGGGATTTCCAGGAGGAGAACAGACGGGTTCAGCATGATCACTTTGGAGGATTTGGGTAGATGCTGTGAAGGTAGAGCATCTGGGGATTTTCTCTTAAGGTGTCTGTTGGAAGAAGTGTCACTCATCTTGGAGGACCTGTGAAGAAGATCTACCAATTAATGATTGTGGTACTGGCACCAAGACACTGAGATTCTGCTGGTTTAAGTCAAGTTAAAGTTAATCCAGTTACAGTCACATCCAGGTAGGTTGTCAGAAATATAATCCTGGTACAAAAGTGTTTATGGTCTCTATAGCTAGTTTCCCCATTAATGTGCAACAGGTGAATTGTTCATATTTAGTTAAAGCCATAAATGTACACATAATTTTGGGCAAGTTGATGTGAGCGACGCTACCGTCCCTTCAGGCAGTGACGAAGGTGGTGGTAGCAGTGACCAACTAGTAGGCCTTTCTATGAATTTTACAATAAATATAAGAAAATATGGTTTGTTTTGCAACAAACAGACCATCTAAGAAGTTTGTGCTCCAGTATTTTTGTTGAGTTAAATTTTGGTATAATTTCATTTGTATGATAGAACCATATTTACTGAGGCTATATGGCGGACACAGTGCTTAAGAGGCACCGCTCTGCTTTTATTTTTAATAGTTACCTAGCTTGTTAGCCTTAGCTAGCTTGGTAAGTGAGATAAGTGGGTGTGTTCAGGCTTCATTTGTCCTACACAGATCAGGCTAGTACATCCTATGCTCCACCTCAGCCATTGTTTGGGTTGGCTGGGAGCTGCGGTGCGTTCCATTTGTACCTGGAGGCTGGAATTTCACAATTACGCCTCCTGAACTCGGAATGCCTTGGAGGCATCCAGCCTATTTTCCGGCTTGGCTGTGTGGAAAATGCATTTACCTCAGGAGTGACGCCCTTCCCAGTTGCAACTTATGACTTCCGAGGTAAACAGAACGCAGCATTACGGCGAAGTCAGGCATCGCCAAGACAGCAACATTGAGAACCGGCCGATTTGAGCTTCAAGCTACTTTTCAGAAAAACCTTTGGTGACATCGTGAACTTTGCCCATTTTAAATGTATATGGTTCTAATTTCGAGTCGAAATAATGAAATCTCGAGATAAGATTTAGTCTTTTCACTCATTTATCTATTTAAGCCATAATGCAACCTGTCCAGGGCCACCCCATTAATACAATCCTGAGGCCGCCCATGCACTTTCTGTAACTTTATGACATTTTATACAAAATATCTCTGTTGGACGATTCATTACATCTTTGTGATTCAAATTAAAGCTAACATGGTGCTAAAATGCGAGAAGAAAAATGATTTAGCTGTAAATCACCACGTTGCAACTTTTTAAAGAAACGCACCTTTTAAACTGGTAACCAAACTCTCACATTTAACGTTCACCAAAATCAATAAATTCGTACTAATGAAGTTTTATAGGCTAATTATGAAGCTAATTTGCACGTCACCGTCAGTGTTGCTTTACAATCTTCTTTCAAACGTGGAAGCTCGAAAAATTGACGGAAATAAAAGTTGTTTTTTTTTAATCCTCCACAGATAAAATAAATTCTGTAGTCACAATCAAAGTAATCCCATTGTGTGGAAAATCTTGGGTACGATTTAAAAAAAAAAAATGGAAAGATGCTGAAAAAAGAAAAATAAAATATGACGCAGCATTAAAATCTACTAAATCAATAAATTTAATTTTCATTATTGTCCCCTTTGATATATTTTTAAATAAAATTCTTCTTTTTTAAAAAAATATATTTTGTAATCCCTAATTTATTTAACTGACATATATGTACTTTGTAAAACATTTATAACGAAAACCTAGACTTGCAAACTTTCAAAGTAAAAGGATATATTTGCAAAACATCCCTCAAAAATTATTCCACGAATTTATCAAAATGATGAAAAATTGTTGTACGAAGTACTATGTAAATAAAATAATTAAATGTCAAAAGCAGTTGACACAAATGTATGAAAATTAAATAATGTAAAAATCTGAATTCTTGTTGAGATTTTTTAAAGATTTAGTTTGTTTTATATGTGCAACATGAGAGTATTATTTTAGCATTTTATCACAAAATATCAGAGCTGAAAACAATGTTATGGAATAGTGCATAATGTCAGCTTTGTAATTACAAATGAAATGATTATGAATGATCTGAACCCCTGCTGAGAAAGGCATTTCATAATTCACATGCATGCATCAAATTTGTTCAATCTGGCTGATAAAATGTTTGAATTTTACATATTTTGAACTTAATTTTTTTTCAATGTTCCAGTAATTTACAATTTTTTTTCCCAGTGAGGCTGCAAAATTGTAGTAAAAATCTATTATTTATTTTTTTGCTTCATTTCACATGGTTTGCAATGTGCAAGACGCCACAAACACAACATTTAATTACTGTAAAATGTAAGCGGGTTAAGAGAAGCAAAACCCACAAACTTTGAAAATAATTTATTTGCACTCACAAAACATCAGTAGTTTTTTTTTTTTTTTTTTTTACATAAAGTATATTTAGTGTTTACATAATACAACAAGAATCACTGACTGGTAAATAATGCACATTTTGCATGCAGTTTGCAAATTACAGTTTTCATTTGACTTGCAAATATTCAAACGTAAATCCTTTAATTTGCCTTCAGCCACAAAGTCAACTCATTCTGTGCAGTTATAATTTTTTTTTTTTTTTTTTAACATATATCCGTGTTATTGACTGAGGAAGGAGCAGAAAGGTTGCAGAGATGTGAAAATTAAAAAGCTCTGAAGCAGGACAAACCATGAATGTATTCTCATTGATGCTCGACAGCTCTGACGGAAACCTCCAGCGGTTCGATCTTCAAAGGACTTTGTTTACAACCCACCCAAAATAAGGAAAGACTTTCTCAGCGATGGCGTGTTTGTAGGTGTAGATGTGGGCGTTATCCTGCGCGTCCCAGAAACACACCCGGCCCTTTTCACAGTCCAGCTGCACGCGGACTCTCTGCAGGTTCTTCTTCAAGTTAAGCCTGGTCAAAGGAGAAGTACCTGCAAAGTACATTTTGTGGTAAAAGTACACAGTCAGGTAGCCATTCTTCAGCACAGACGGCAGCTTTTCTTTCCTCTGGACCGACTCTTTAGCCACGCCGACAACCCACGCCGTGTTCTCGCCGACATCCACCTCCCAGGCGTGTCTTCCTGAGGTGTAGCCCTGGTGGCCCAGCACGGCGGTATCAGGGTCAAACCGCTCGGGAACGTCCGGCAGCTTCTGTTTGTCGTCGTTGTCGCTGACGCTGGTGAGGTCATCTGACAGGCGGAGCCACGGGGCGGCGGTGTTCGGGTCCAGGGTCACCGGAGCTGAAGGAAACACACAATAACACATTCAAAAGCAGGAATTTGCCCAAATTTTCTCTGATGTAATTTAATTCAACTCGACTGACAAAACTATAGTTTTAGTCGCGGCACACGTCACGTGGCGTACGTACGGGCTACCAGACGATTCAGGGACAGGAACGATTCAATGCAATCTGATACAACTGTTTAATTTTGACATTCATTTTCTGTGATGTCAGAGTAGTGGCAATGGTTATCTTCAAATATATAAAGTATCTCACAAAAAACACAGACGTTCTTCAGGTTTTGCCACTTATCTGAGCAGATTTGTGTAAAATGTCATTAGAATTTGGTGTTTTATGGTAAACGTATATTAAAAAACAAAATTAGATATTATACCAGGCTCGGGGTGCGGTGGTGGTTCCCCAATTTCTTTTACATCAATGTAAATGTGGTTGAAATTCAGGGTGTAAGAAAACAAAAAAATTACACGTAATTTATAGTAATAAACACAAAGCAGTGTGAAGATATTTGCGATTGGTGTGGCCGCCATCTTGGATTTTGATATTCTGGTAGTTGCCATTTAAAAAAAAAAAAAAAAAAAATCAAACAATGTCTGTGCCAAATTTGGTGCTTTTACCGAAAACGTACAATCGTTTTACCTATCTGTCCCGCTAATCTGCTGCCTCCGCTCACCTTCTGTTCATCACTGGGGGCAGCAACTCATACAATAGCGGGAAGTGCAGCATTGAAGAAGCCAGCTCTAGTTAGCATAGCATAATTTTCACATTTTGAACCGGTATGACACAATTAACAAATAATTTACCTGTCATACCACCAATCATGACATTCAATTCAATTTATTTCATTTATATAGCAACAAATCGCAACAAAGTTGCTTCAAGGTGCTTCACACAAGTAAGGTCTAACCTTAACCCCCAGAGCAAGCACACAGGCGACAGTGGTAAGGAAAAACTCCCTCTGAAGATTTGAGGAAGAAACCTCAAGCAGACCAGACTCAAAGGGGTGACCCTCTGCTTGGGCCATGCTACCAACACAGATGACAATACAAATATAAATTTTTGAGATATTGTTTTTACATTTCAAAGTTATTGCCAACCTTTGAAGTTTTACGAGTGATTGAAGACAAAGAAGTAGCAACGGATTTTCATCAACAGGTTCAGAGTACATTTAGATCAATTCGGGGCGTCTGTGTATCAATCAGAGTCGTATATTTGAGTTTAAAATTTAACAACTTTTCCCTGGTGAATGCTATAAAAGCAACGGAGCTTTCTCTGAATATGTGGGAAATCCCATCATGGGCTACTTCAGGCCCATGGGCCACTAGTTTGACACCTCATCTAATAGATCACACAGCACATTTCTGTTTTTAAATTGAACTATATATACAAGGTCTATTAGATAAGAAACCGACACTTTTATTTTTTTTTTTAACTATATGGATTTGAATGACGTGCGATTACACCAATCATGCTTGAACCCTCGTGCGCATGCGTGGGTTTTTTCACGCGTGTCGGTGACGTCATTTCCCTGTGGGCAGGCCTTGAGTGAGATGTGGTCCCGCCCTCTCGGCTGAATTCCTTTGTTTCACACGCTGCTCGAGACGGCGCACGTTGCTTTATCAACATTTTTTCTGGACCTGTGAGGAATATCCGAGTGGACACTATTCGAGAAATTTAGCTGGTTTTCGGTGAAAAGTTTAACGGCTGATGAGAGATTATGGGGTGTTTCTGTCGCTGTAAGGACTTCCCACGGAGCGGGACGTCGCACAGCGCTTCCAGGCGCTGTCGTCGGCCTGTTTCAACCTGAAAACATCCTAATTTAAGGCTTAATTCACCCATGACGTCGTGAGAGAACAGAGAAGATTCAGAAGAGGCCGGCATGAGGACTTTATGCGGACATTCCACTGTTTAAGGACATTTTTTAATGAAAGACGTGCGCGCAAATTCAGAGTCGTTTCCGTGACGACTCGGCAAATCTGTGTGCGCCGCGACAGGAAAAACACCTCCGTGTTGAAAACCATTTGTAAAATTCAGGCGGCTTTTGATGGCTTTCAACAAGTGAGTAACTGAGAAATTGTTTAACAGCTTGGGCATGTTCCAACTTGCCCGTTAAGGTGTTTTTCCTGTCGCGACCCCCCGTGGTCGGGTCCGGCCCGACATGCGACTCTGCCCGCACGTTCTTTCATTACAAAATGTCCGTTAAAAATGGAATGTCCGAATAAACTCCTCATGCCGACTTCTTGTGAAAGTTCTCTGTTCTCTGACGACTTCCTGGATCAACAGAGCCTGAAATGTGGAAGTTTTCAACTTGAAACGGTGAGACGCTGCCGCCTCGAAGCACAGATCGCTGTCAGGCGCTGTGGGCTGTCCTTAAAGCGATACTACCAGACCAAAATCTCTCATCAGCCGTTAAATTTTTTACCGAAAACCAGCTGAATTTATCGAATGGTGTCCACTCAGTTGTGCCTTACAGTTTTTGAAAAATTTTTTATCAAACAAAGCAGCAGTCTCTGAGCCATTCCTAAACAATGAAAAAACGACAAGAGGGTGGGCCACTCCTCACTCAAAGACTGCCCACAGGCGAATGACGTAACCGACAGGCGTGAAAAAACTCTCGCATGCCCACGAGGGTTCAAGCATGTCTGATGTAATCACACGTGATTCAAATCCATATGGTTTTTGAAAAAAATAATAAGGTCGGATACTTTTCTAACAGACCTCGTATATACAACCCCTGGCAAAAATTATGGAATCACCGGCCTCGGAGGATGTTCATTCAGTTGTTTAATTTTGTAGAAAAAAAGCAGATCACAGACATGACACAAAACTAAAGTCATTTCAAATGGCAACTTTCTGGCTTTAAGAAACACTATAAGAAATCAGGAAAAAAAAAATTGTGGCAGTCAGTAACGGTTACTTTTTTAGACCAAGCAGAGGGAAAAAAAAAAAAAAAAAAATGGAATCACTCAATTCTGAGGAAAAAATTATGGAATCATGAAAAACAAAAGAACGCTCCAACACATCACTAGTATTTTGTTGCACCACCTCTGGCTTTTATAACAGCTTGCAGTCTCTGAGGCATGGACTTAATGAGTGACAAACAGTACTCTTCATCAATCTGGCTCCAACTTTCTCTGATTGCTGTTGCCAGATCAGCTTTGCAGGTTGGAGCCTTGTCATGGACCATTTTCTTCAACTTCCACCAAAGATTTTCAATTGGATTAAGATCCGGACTATTTGCAGGCCATGACATTGACCCTATGTGTCTTTTTGCAAGGAATGTTTTCACAGTTTTTGCTCTATGGCAAGATGCATTATCATCTTGAAAAATGATTTCATCATCCCCAAACATCCTTTCAATTGATGGGATAAGAAAAGTGTCCAAAATATCAACGTAAACTTGTGCATTTATTGATGATGTAATGACAGCCATCTCCCCAGTGCCTTTACCTGACATGCAGCCCCATATCATCAATGACTGTGGAAATTTACATGTTCTCTTCAGGCAGTCATCTTTATAAATCTCATTGGAACGCCACCAAACAAAAGTTCCAGCATCATCACCTTGCCCAATGCAGATTCGAGATTTATCACTGAATATGACTTTCATCCAGTCATCCACAGTCCACGATTGCTTTTCCTTAGCCCATTGTAACCTTGTTTTTTTCTGTTTAGGTGTTAATGATGGCTTTCGTTTAGCTTTTCTGTATGTAAATCCCATTTCCTTTAGGCGGTTTCTTACAGTTCTGTCACAGACGTTGACTCCAGTTTCCTCCCATTCGTTCCTCATTTGTTTTGTTGTGCATTTTTTGATTTTTGAGACATATTGCTTTAGGTTTTCTGTCTTGACGCTTTGATGTCTTCCTTGTTCTACCGGTATGCTTGCCTTTAACAACCTTCCCATGTTGTTTGTATTTGGACCAGAGTGTAGACACAACTGACTGTGAATGACCAACATCTTTTGCAACATTGCGTGATGATTTACAATCTTTTAAGTGTTTGATAATCCTCTCCTTTGTTTCAATTGACATCTCTCATGTTGGAGCCATGATTCATGTCAGTCCACTTGGTGCAACAGCTCTCCAAGGTGTGATCACTCCTTTTTAGATGCAGACTAACGAGCAGATCTGATTTGATGCAGGTGTTAGTTTTGGGGATGAAAATTTACAGGGTGATTCCATAATTTATTCCTCAGAATTGAGTGAGTCCATATTTTTTTCCCTCTGCTTGGTCTAAAAAGTAACTGTTACTGACTGCCACAAATTTTTTTCCTGATTTCTTATAGTGTTTCTTAAAGCCAGAAAGTTGCCATTTGAAATGACTTTAGTTTTGTGTCATGTCTGTCATCTGCTTTTTTTTCTACAAAATTAAACAACTGAATGAACATCCTCTGAGGCCGGTGATTCCATAATTATTGCCAGGGGTTATATATATATATATATATATATATATATATATATATATATATATATATATATAGACTCACTGTATTTGACAATGTCATGCATCTTCTCCCAAACGTGGAAGCTGAGAGATCCGAGGTGTTTGGCCACATCAACAAGCGCTCCTGGATCCATAACTGGATCCTCGACTGGACAGCTGATGCTAAAGAAGAAGAAGGGAAAAAAAAGCAGACATTTTTTGTGCTTTTTCAAGGTTAATGAAAAGCAAAATCAAAGTTAAAAAAGAATAAATACTTGTTTTTACCTCGAGAGGACATGCTTGCATTTCTGCAAAGGGAGGAAAAAAGCCAGTCAGGAGCACATTTGGAAACAAGCTCACGATTTTCGGAATGTTAGAGGTTTACAGACATACGTGCAGCAGGAAAATGTCATCGGAATTCATCTCCTCCTCCGCGGTTCTGATGGATTCAGACACACGGGCGATATTTCTGTTTATCTCTTCGATCTTCTGCATCATCGCTCGGCTCTTCTGCTCCTCCTCCTCCCTCAGCGCCTCCATTCTGGCCGCTTCCTCTGCCTGAAGGAAGCTGTGGAGTCTTTCAAACTCCTCGCGGGTTCTCCTTTCCACCAGTCGTGCCTGCGCCTGGAATCACCCCGACGTGAGTACCACTTGAAAATGATCAAAGTGGGAATATTGAAAGTTCAGCGCAAACTGCATTCCACCTGAATTTCTGCGGCAGCATTCTCGTAGTTTTTCTTCATTTTGTCAAAAGATTCCTTCTTCTCCTGCAAAGAGCTGAGGGCAGACCTCATCTTCTCCTGGAAAAAAACAAAAAACAAAAACCCTGATCAGCCAAAAATCTGACCCCCGATCAGCTCCACATCTAAAAGCATTGCGATGACTCAACACAAATGAGGCCAAACGAATCACGTTTCAGACAAATCGTGACTGACAGGCAGTTTGCCCCTCCTCTTTATAATTCCAAGATTAGTCTCATCCCCTAAAATAGGAGCTAAAACGTTGAGGAAAACAATGACACCAGTTGCATCATGGTTAATCTTGGATCAGTCTGTGTTACTTGTTACTCCTGGAGAAGTAGAAGCACAATTGAGATCCAAACCCGATCCAGCTGATTGTGAGAAAATGTTAAATCTTGTACAGCGCAAACCTCTGCCAATACTAGTCTCCGATTCTCCAAATTTTTAATTTGGAAAAAATTTTTAAGGTCAAAGTCCTGTTAGAAGTGGCTTTTCCTAAGCTAAAACATAATATGAAATATAGATCAAAAGGGCTTTTCAATGTCAAAATCAAATATCCGCTAAATCCGCAGTACGGGTCAATCAATCAATCAATCAATTTTTTTTATATAGCGCCAAATCACAACAAACAGTTGCCCCAAGGCGCTTTATATTGTAAGGCAAGGCCATACAATAATTATGTAAAACCCCAACGGTCAAAACGACCCCCTGTGAGCAAGCACTTGGCTACAGTGGGAAGGAAAAACTCCCTTTTAACAGGAAGAAACCTCCAGCAGAACCAGGCTCAGGGAGGGGCAGTCTTCTGCTGGGACTGGTTGGGGCTGAGGGAGAGAACCAGGAAAAAGACATGCTGTGGAGGGGAGCAGAGATCGATCACTAATGATTAAATGCAGAGTGGTGCATACAGAGCAAAAAGAGAAAGAAACAGTGCATCATGGGTACCCCCCAGCAGTCTACGTCTATAGCAGCATAACTAAGGGATGGTTCAGGGTCACCTGATCCAGCCCTAACTATAAGCTTTAGCAAAAAGGAAAGTTTTAAGCCTAATCTTAAAAGTAGAGAGGGTGTCTGTCTCCCTGATCTGAATTGGGAGCTGGTTCCACAGGAGAGGAGCCTGAAAGCTGAAGGCTCTGCCTCCCATTCTACTCTTACAAACCCTAGGAACTACAAGTAAGCCTGCAGTCTGAGAGCGAAGCGCTCTATTGGGGTGATATGGTACTACGAGGTCCCTAAGATAAGATGGGACCTGATTATTCAAAACCTTATAAGTAAGAAGAAGAATTTTAAATTCTATTCTAGAATTAACAGGAAGCCAATGAAGAGAGGCCAATATGGGTGAGATATGCTCTCTCCTTCTAGTCCCCGTCAGTACTCTAGCTGCAGCATTTTGAATTAACTGAAGGCTTTTTAGGGAACTTTTAGGACAACCTGATAATAATGAATTACAATAGTCCAGCCTAGAGGAAATAAATGCATGAATTAGTTTTTCAGCATCACTCTGAGACAAGACCTTTCTGATTTTAGAGATATTGCGTAAATGCAAAAAAGCAGTCCTACATATTTGTTTAATATGCGCTTTGAATGACATATCCTGATCAAAAATGACTCCAAGATTTCTCACAGTATTACTAGAGGTCAGGGTAATGCCATCCAGAGTAAGGATCTGGTTAGACACCATGTTTCTAAGATTTGTGGGGCCAAGTACAATAACTTCAGTTTTATCTGAGTTTAAAAGCAGGAAATTAGAGGTCATCCATGTCTTTATGTCTGTAAGACAATCCTGCAGTTTAGCTAATTGGTGTGTGTCCTCTGGCTTCATGGATAGATAAAGCTGGGTATCATCTGCGTAACAATGAAAATTTAAGCGATACCGTCTAATAATACTGCCTAAGGGAAGCATGTATAAAGTGAATAAAATTGGTCCTAGCACAGAACCTTGTGGAACTCCATAATTAACTTTAGTCTGTGAAGAAGATTCCCCATTTACATGAACAAATTGTAATCTATTAGACAAATATGATTCAAACCACCACAGCGCAGTGCCTTTAATACCTATGGCATGCTCTAATCTCTGTAATAAAATTTTATGGTCAACAGTATCAAAAGCAGCACTGAGGTCCAACAGAACAAGCACAGAGATGAGTCCACTGTCCGAGGCCATAAGAAGATCATTTGTAACCTTCACTAATGCTGTTTCTGTACTATGATGAATTCTAAAACCTGACTGAAACTCTTCAAATAGACCATTCCTCTGCAGATGATCAGTTAGCTGTTTTACAACTACCCTTTCAAGAATTTTTGAGAGAAAAGGAAGGTTGGAGATTGGCCTATAATTAGCTAAGATAGCTGGGTCAAGTGATGGCTTTTTAAGTAATGGTTTAATTACTGCCACCTTAAAAGCCTGTGGTACATAGCCAACTAACAAAGATAGATTGATCATATTTAAGATCGAAGCATTAAATAATGGTAGGGCTTCCTTGAGCAGCCTGGTAGGAATGGGGTCTAATAAACATGTTGATGGTTTGGATGAAGTAACTAATGAAAATAACTCAGACAGAACAATCTGAGAGAAAGAGTCTAACCAAATACCGGCATCACTGAAAGCAGCCAAAGATAATGATACGTCTTTGGGATGGTTATGAGTAATTTTTTCTCTAATAGTTAAAGGTCAGCTAAGGATTACACTTGGTCTATTCATTCAGAGTGCCAGTCTGTACCTCACTGTCACAAATGAGAGTGATTGAGGCACTTTTGATTGAGATATGATGCAAAATGTACATCAAATGGGCTTGTCAATATTAAATTCAAACGTCCACAAAATCCCCAATCTAGATCAGATCAAACTTTGCCAGTCGATAAAGGATGCCATCCCACATAAAACTGTCAAATATGAAAGAAATTTCTGACAGTTATGAATTTCTGAAAATTCATTCAATGTTAAAAGATAAGGATTTTCTCAATTTTCCAAGATTTTTCCTGACTTTGACCTATGACCTAGAAAACTGAATCAGTTCTTGCCTATGAGGATATGAATCTTCAGTAAAAATTTCATAATGATATAAGAAACACTGTGGACTCCAGGCTGTTCAAAAACAAAGAGAAAAACAAACAGGGCAAAACTTTGTTGCAGGAGGTAATAAGTCTTCAAACTGCATCCTGATCAAGACTGTCCCAGCTTCTTGGTGGAGTGGAACAGTGAAGGACTGTCATTGAAATAAAGAAAAAAAAAAACAGACCAAATGTAAAGCTGGAGTCTCCCATGTGCCTTCTAGCAGATGGGAGCTGAAATTTCATATCTTCTTTTTCAGAAAATACTCCTCTGTTCCCCTTCATAAACATGTGCAGCTCATGATGCAACAAATAAAAATTGCATGATGACAGAAGCCTATAATTCCATCCACGTTGTCTGGGTGTCTTGGTGGTTTCCCTCACTACTCTCCTTCTTGCACAGTTACTACGTTTTTGAGACCTTCCTCCTCCAGACAGCTTTACCATGCAGTACGACACTCTAAGTACTTCTTAATAAATGATCAAAATGAGACATAATCAGTGATTTGCCTGATTTGTCTAAAGTAAACTGGCTGTAAAAGTGATGAGTTAAGATTTATCCTAGTTAATCTAATGACTTATAATGTCTGAAAATGGAGGGACAGTCTATAAAAATGGCCCAAATTCCAAAATGGTTCAATGAATAATTTTGGTTAACCCCTTGAATTCAAATTTAATGTCAACTCTATGAGCACATTTTGTTTTACCTTCATTGTGGTGATGCACAAAGACACCAAAATAAATAAATAAATCGCTGTCCAAATACTTAATTCTGCAAGGCGTTGCCAAGCAATGTCACAAATTATTTTAAAGCTACAGTGTGTTGGATTTAGCGGTGTTTATTAGCATGAAGGTAATATAGCATTCATAAGCATCTGTTCGTTAGCATATAATCACCATCAGTGAATCGGTGCGTTTTCATTAGCCTGTCATATCCATATGGGAGCGGGCCTCATCATGGAGGCCGCCATTTTGGTACAGTAGCCCAAAAGGGACACATTTACTCATGTGCATGTAACAGCACAGCCAGAAAACTGAAGAAATAAAGATGAGGACTGAGCAGTTGCTCATCGATACACCGTCTACTGGGTGCTTTTTTTTTTTTTTTGTCTACTGGTTGCTAGCACAGGCTAACAAATTTGAAAGCCCTCATTTTTGTGAACTAGAAGATCACACATACTGATTATCATAAGAATAGGACACAGAGAATGAAAGAGGCAAAAAAAAAAACCGCAAACTGCAACTTCACCACCAGATGGCCTTAAATCCTACACACTGTAGCTTTAAATAATTTAGGGTTACAATTAAGATCTATTTCAGAGTTTAACTGGTGTGAAATGCATCAATGTTGGCGCAACGCCGTTATTCCCACTTCAGGGAGATCTGTGCAGGAGCAGAATTCTGATACAGAATGGTTCTGGAACATATACTCCCTCTGAGCACCTTCCGAGGCGTGTTTATTATATGTTTGTGCAACCTGATCTTTCTGTAAAGTGCAGATATTTACCTTCAGTCCTGCGGCGGCCTCGCTGACGGGGCAGCAGCTGTGGCCTTTGTGCTTCCTGGAGGTGTGACAAACCACACAGATGGGCTCCTGGTCCACCTGGCAGAACAGCTTCAGCCTCTCCTCGTGAAGGGAGCAGGCCTCCCCCGGCTCACAGCGCAGCTCTTCTCCCTCTCCCCCGGTGGCCCCCAGGTCCTCGCCCCCCTCCTCCAGGTAAAACTGGCACAGGTTCCTCAAGGAGAGGCTGGTGACGGGCTCGTCCACACAGCGGCTCCGGCACAGCGGGCAGTCGCGGTTGCGTCCGCGCTGAGCCCAGTAGCGCTGCAGGCAGCCAGCACAGAAGCTGTGGCTGCACTTCAGGACCACAGGGTCTCTGAAGATGTCGCAGCATATGGAACAGGAGAGATCCAGCTCAGGGAGCGACAGCCTGCCGGCCATTCTGCTCACTTTCTGTTTGCACAAAGTGAAAGTGGGTCAAAGGTGCAAAGACACAAAAGCCAACAACCACCACCACCTACAACAGTCCATTTAACAAACCCAAGAAAGACCAAAAACAGCCTGCAAATAAAAAGCAGTCATAAAATTAATGTGTTCCAAGTCAAACTTACCCAACATTCAACAGCCAAGATGATTCTTCTATTTGCAGTTCCTGTTTCCTGGAGTGCTGAGTCACCCAAAGAAGGCGGAGTCTGTGAAACGGAGACTTTTAACCCTTAACTACCCAAAACTGAGCAGTTGCCAGTTTGCATATAGTACTGTAGTCAATAGCAACAGGAAAAAAAAATCCCTATAATGGCAACATCATAGAAAGAAAATGTAGCCAAGCGGACGGGTTCGTTGCACCACAACCAGCTTTTTGTTAGCAATAACTCAAAAACAATAAACACCAACATCGCGTAAATCACAAAGCTAAAAGTACACATCATCAGGATGAACAGATTACTTTGTGGTGAACTTTGGTGCACCAGATCATTTGAAAAGGCAACTTCTTTTCCCAAGGTCATTATCCCATAGACATGTCTGCCACCTGATGGATGGTTCATGGATGCTGCAAGGATGACTGAAAAATAGGAACAGCTATGGTTCAATTGGCATTTGGTTTGTCACTTACTGAACAGGCAGGATATGTTTATTACTGCAGTCTGTCCACAAGCACCCCGCGGCTTCATATCATCAGCATTAGCTAAGAAAAATAAATACAAATCAGTCAGATGACATGAAAATGTTTCCATGAATGAGGATAGGATAGAGGATGCAGCAAAGAATGTATATATTTCAGTCTACATTGTTACAGTTTTAAAAATCACATGGACAAAAAATATAATTAATATTTACTTACACACATTAGGTAACTATAGAGCGAGCTAGCTAGATATGGAGACAGCTACGCAGTTAGCTTGCTAGCTATAGGGAGACAGCTACGCAGTTACTTAGCTCGCTCGCTAGTTAATATATGAATAGATATGAGGCAGCTGGCAGATGTTGAGAACCGTTTCTAAAAACTCAAACAACTCTGATGTTCGTCTCTTGTAGTTTTTCACTCAGCCGACCAGCAACTGAGAGTAAACGGCGCTAAAGAGCGAAACAAACTACATTTCCCAAAATGCATTTCACCTTTAGCAACGTGTTTCATCGAATCACGATGAACTCCACAGGTCACGTGTACATAAAGCCACAACAACATGTATGGCTAAGGTTTTTGTTGTTGTTTTGCCTCTCTACTAATAACTCACAAAGATTCAAAAACTGTAAAGGCTAACAAAACCAAATGATAATATCAGCAATGTTGAAGAGTGGTGTCATATAGTTCAGCACATGGGTATTTTTGTGAAATTGTTTTCTTTATGAATCTTAATTCCTTGTTATTTTGAGTCTTTGTGTGCCGAATAAATAAATTAATTTATTCATTCATTTCTTTGCTTTTATCTGTAGATGGCTGTGCATCTGGTGTATGTCAAAGAGGAAAGGATTGGGAAAGCTAGGAGACAGACTCTGCAGTAGAGGTGGGCGATACCGGGAATTTTGGTATTGATCCGATACCAAGTAAATACAGGCCCAGTATCGCCGATATCGATACCGATACTTTTTCATATTTAAGCTTCATAGATCCAAAGGATCCAAAAGACCTAGGATAGAATTTCTCCAAACATTGTATGTGACAACAAAATACTTTATTATCATAATCAACATTTTTGTATAAAAAATATCACTCAACACAACTTAAAACAAAATCTCCTGAGGTAGAGGGCTGACAAACCACAATACAAGGGTGTGCTGCTCCGTGTTGTGTGACACAGCGCAGCTCTGCTCTTACAGACAGAGTAGACTTGGATGAATCTGCGTGCGCAGCAGTCAGTGTGTGCTGGAGAGAAAAAAAGCTTGAGTATTGATTTTTTTACACGAGGATCGTTCAATATCAATACCAGCATTGGTATCGATATTATCGATAATAGGATCAATCCGCCCACCTCTACTCTGCAGTTCCATCGAGCTTTCCTGAAGACAACAGGTGAAGTTGTGGAGCCCAAACCTTAGTTTTCAATGGATGATGTGTGAACACAGGAACAAGTGACAACAAGCAAGAGACGGAAGAAGAAGAACGGTGGTGAGATGGAAGGACTAAATTGGCAAAGTGTGCAGGAGGCCAACATGGTTTTTGATGCTCTCCGCCAAGCTGAAATGGACTCAAAGACGGCTGACACAAAGGGCGTTAAGAATCCTGGAGTCCCAGTAGGAAGACCAGACCACCTTCTGTGGTCAGAATTTGTAAGTAGGGACCCCATCCCACAGCCTGAAGAAGTGCTCAGTTTTTCTCAAAAGGAAGAGGTGGAGCTGAAGCAGCTGGCTGAATTTGAGTAGATCAAAGTGTGCGAGGAAGAAAAGAAGCCTCCCCAACCTGTCTGCAACCCAGAGCACAAACAGAAGCTGTGGTCCAAGCTTTTAGGAAAGGGTCAAGAAAAGAAGGACAGACCAACCAAGCCTGCAGTCTGCATCTCCTCCATCCCTCCACCTGAGTAGAAGGATCTGAGAGCATAGCAGAAGAAGGAGGTTCACCTGGACGCTTTGGCTCTGCTCAGGAAGAGCAAGGAAGCCCTCCGGGAAAGCCAGCTCAAAGCTCACAGTTGCAGAATAATGCTCCTGGAAGAGCTGCGAGCCATGAAAGACAAGTTTAAAGAAGACACCAAAACGAAGGAGGACTTTATGAAGGAGCTGGTGGAGGAAACAAATTCCCTCAAGAAGGAGCTGAACCAGCTTTAAGCAGCAGCTTGAAGCCATGAAGAACTTATAAAGTGGCATTGCAGCAGCAGAGGAGGAGGAAGACCTGCAAGAAGCTCTACAAAGGAAGGATGGAAAGTCACAATCACTGAGATGATGCGTTTATATTTTCATGTTAATGATTTATCTATTTAATTCAAAACCTGTTCAATAAAACATTGCATTCATTTTACATCAATATATCTCGATCATTGTCTCAAGCTTCTTGATTTAAGTCAAAGACCGAGTCACACTTTACTTCCAATCTGGTCCTGCTTTTACAGCTATAAGGTGATTTCACTAATTGGACATTAAATCTGATTTCTTTCTTCCAAATCCCTGAGTGAAAGAGCAATCTGTTCTCCTCCTGTCGTCTGGCAGGAGAACTTTGGTTTCCAAAAATTTTAATTGAGCTTCATTTAGTTAATGGTGTTCACAGCCCCTGTTCTGGTTCTCCTTCAGAAGGCCACTGCAGATGCTCCGTTGTCATCCGTGATACTTCCAGCAGATGTTCTGCTCGTTCAAAACCTTGTTTCTTGTTAATAGGATAAAGCTGCTTTCCATCTCACACAGCATCTTCTTGAAGAGCCTGTAATATGGAGCTGAGTTGAAATGGTTCTCCAAAAATACTACGATTAATCATGGATGTGATGATGCAGCTTCTAATGATCAAGAATATAAAGCTAAATGAGTATAAATCTAACTCAAAATAAAGTTAACTTTTTACCTTCTGTCAGTTTTAGATTCAGTTAGCTTCACAGTGACAATTAGCTTTTGTTTTAGTATCACATTATATTTAGCTTTGCATTTGGCTAACTGTATATATTGGCTTCATATTAATATTTCTAAATTAAATATCCAATTTTTTTGTATTATTTCTCCATTTAGACTGAAACTTATTTGGTTACTTTTAGAGGTTGTCGACATTAGCTTTAGCTTTAACCTTTCAGTTGATATTATATTCAGTTAGAGTTAGATTTACATCCAGTTAGCTTTATATTTATTAAATGTTTTAGATTTTGTTTGTGTTGGAGCCAGTTAGCCTTTCAGCGAGACTTAATTAGCTTTACCATCACATCTTAGTTTAATTTTCAGTTCAATTTGTTAACACATCTTTACATTTCAATTTTTAAAAAAGGCCAGTTAGCTTTAGCATTAGATTTTCATTTAGCTTCATAATGAGTTAATTTTATATTAATTTCAGTGGATTTGGCATTATTCAGTTTGATTTAGTGTTGGGTATCATTTTGTTTAGCTTTAACGCCAGTTAGCATTTCCTTCAGTGTATGGATGTTTAGCTCCTTATATTTAGCCCATTTTAGATCCACATCACTTCAAATTCATGTATATGCATCAGATACAGTTAGCATTAATATTAATTAACTCTTCATTTAGCTTTATATTATACTTAGTTTGTTGGAGCTACACTTAGCTTTACTATCATTAGCATTTTATTAGCTTTATATTTAGCTCACCATAGTCTGTTAATTTTAGATTCAGATACTTTAATAAGCATTTATACTATATTTTTGATACATAGAGCTGTAGTATCAGGTTTTTATTTAGCATAACTTTGTATTCAGTTAATTTTTGACTGAGTTAGCTTCAGTATCTGCCTTTAATACAACTGTGTAGCTAGAAACTTTATATTCGGTTAGATTCATGTTGAGATTGAGATTTTAAATTACATCATTTTTATTTACAATCACCTCCACTGACATGGTTCTTTTGCTTTACCTTATTTTCCCCCCTTTTTTTGCAATTGTAATTGTATGTACATTTTCTAGTTTTTCCTTGCAGCTCCATGTTCAGACTGACAAGTTTGTTTGGGTTTTTTATTAAGTAATCCTACTTCACAAAAAAAAGAGCTAATTAACCAAATTATGGATGAGGTCTACAAAAGGCTGAGTAAAACTTTTCACATGGAACCATAAAACATTCTGCTGTTCTCACTAATCGCCACTAGATGTCACTGTGGAACCATGCATGCCTGATCACTAAAAATCCTCAACATGTGCTGCAACACCAGTGCAGGAGTTGTTGCTCTGCATCAGGATGTTGAGGTACACAGACAAATCTTCTTATACACGCAGTCATCAGTCCACTCTAATGATTGCAGCCGGACCCGCGTGCACCTGGGTGCCGTGTGCAGCCTCCCCTCACTGTAAATTGGCTGTCAGACACTGTGACCTGGGCTAATAGTGATTCATTATTGCTCAGGCCCTGCTCGGGCTTGCAGCGTTTCATTGAGGCTGGAGGGGAAGTGGAACGAACGGGTCGGGTTTGTCAATCTCTCAGAGACTAATGAGGACTAGCAGGCTGACACACAGCAGATCCGTCTCACCGCCAGACACTTTACAGATCATCAGGACGTGGCTTCGACATGAGCTGAGCTCTGACCGCCACATAATTGAATAGTCACACAACAACATGTTCACGGTTATTAAAAAAACCCACACTAGCACAACTAGAGTATGAGTAAAATGCCATATCAAAGGTGTGAATATCACACCAAGAGTTCCACAGGATGGATTTCATGGCTTCTTTTATTTTTGGAAAAACAAACACATTAAAAAAAAAAAAAAAAAAGAAAAAAATTACAATATTTTAAACTTTTCTGCAGCTAAGCCTCAGACAAAAGCTTAATCGCACTGGCGGTGATGAACGGTGACTAAATTAGTGCAGAAATTAACCGTGTAGTAAGATGCACAGTGGTAAATGAGTTTTAAAAAATATCTTCAAAAACAGTGTGTTTGAGTATTTCCACACGATTTTCATCAAAATCATGGTACATTTCCAGCTAGCTACACGCTAACTTGCCAGGCTGACTTCATAAGCCCTTGTAGTGTCAGAGCTAAGCTAGGTACTCAATAATAATTTAAAAATAACTTAAAAGGGAGTGTATTCATAAAAAATAATCCCTACTCTTGTCATAATTGCCTGTGAACTGTTTCCTTTTTTAGTTTCTTTTTACTTTTGTAAGGCTTAATGACTTGATGTGACAGGATACAATTTTAGAGAAACCAGTTATATGTGACACGGCTAGCTTGATGTTGATTACTGTCTTTTTTGTCATTTTTGTCTCTGCTTATTTCAGTCATCTTAAAAGCATAATTTTATACAACTTTTTTGGCAAGCTGTGGTAGATCACTGGGTGTTTTATCAACAAATGTTAAAGATTTTGCTGTCAAAATACCAGACTGACCAGTCCTGAGGTTGGGCTAGCGTTAACAAATCAGTGCACAACTTTACTTTTTGCCTTGATTACTCATCCTAGATCCAGAGAGCTGACCTCTGATCCTGTTTACTGTACATTTGATTGTGAGCATTGAACTTTGATCACAATCACAGATCTTTGATGTTGATTGCTGAACTTTGATCATAATCATTGATCTTTGATCTTGATTGCTGAACTCCCAGCAACTGTTATTTTCACTGATTTTTGATCCTGATCACTGATCTTTCATCATACGGACCAATATGTGATCATGACCTTTGGTCCCAAGTACTGCCCTTTGACCTTGATCGTTGATTTTATTGATGATCTTTTATCTAAAATCCTGACTTTTATAATGATCACTGATCCTTGATCCCTAATCACAAATCTTAGAAACCAACTGGTGACCTTTGATCATAGCTGATCTTTGATGATTGCTGATTGATGCTCTTAGATCCCACTTGCTGATCCTTGATAGCGGTTGTTGCCCTTTGATCATAATTACCGATATATAATCCTTATCTTTTAGTCCCGGTTGGTGACCTTTGATGCTAATCGCTAAAGTGTTTTGGTGATCTTTGTTTTTGATTGCTGATCTTTGATATGAATCTTGACTTTTGATTGTGATTGCTGATAATTGATACCAAATGCCATATATTTGATCCCAGTTACTGCACCTTGATCCTGATACCTATTCTGGATCTGCTCTTTGATTTGTAGCTGCTCCACATTCAAAGGACTCTTCTTTGATCCATGCCCCAGCCCTCAACAAAGGAAATTAAAATGTAGTATTTGCATAATCCTGCTAACAAACAAATCAACCTACAACCAATTACTTTTTCATTTAGTCTGCAACAAGAAATACCAGTTATGCACCACAATAATCAAAACCACAGTTTTTCATATTCACTGTACTTACACTTTATGAATATATCTAACTTTTTTCAGAGATAACATTCCTATGAATAATGCAGTCACTGCAGTGAAAAAAAGATTCCATCAGCTGAATCTGTGTGCACTGTGGAGAAGACACCATAAGATTCATCTCCTCATCTTCATCGTAACTGTAATTGCTGCCTGTGAGACAAGAGGAAGCGGGACGGGGGCACCAGAACTGAATTATACTCGCTGTCATATCAGTATGTGGTCTGTTCAGACTAAAATACTCGTGACATATGGACAAATCACTTTCATGCTCGTGATCAGCGGGATCACCGCAGTTAAAAGGGAAACACAGAGGAGTAGTGCAGCAGATAACAGAATATTTACAGATGAATCTTTGAAATGGGGAAACAAGCACCAGATTTGGCACAACTACTCCTTAGACATAAAACTGATTGGCCACTTGAATTTTCAATAGGCTACCAGGTAGGGGTCCATTAAGGAATTACACAGGGGTCCAAATTTAAACTATACCACACTATTTGTCTCATCAAAAAGGTATAGTTTGATCTATCTATGACTAAATGTTATGGAGTTATGGGGTAAAAACAGCAAGAATGGTGACAAAGGTCAATTTCAGTTTGTACAGGGGTCAAAAGTTAAAGTTGCTCAATTTTGGTAAAAAGTGATGGAAATTATTGGTTGAGCTAATAGGATTAATAAATGGTATTGTTATGACTATGTTGAATGCTTGGTCTTCACAGTAAAGGTCTAAGAAGGTCAACATCTATTGGATTGTATGACATGTGACATATGTTACCCCATAACATGTTAACTAAGCATGACACATGGTGCAAACTATTCCTTTTTAAAAAGCCTATTAACTAATAATTTGCATCACGGACATCAAAGGGGTCATGTCATAACATAACCCCTTTAAAAGCTGACTGGTCTTTAACGCACTTATTTTAAAACAGGGAACCTGATGTAATTTTTTTTTAGTTTAACTGTTTCAAGTTTCTACTAAATGCCTTGTTTTGGCATCTGTTGCTTTAAATGGGAAGGAGCTGCTGTTAACCACGCCCCTTCTCCCTTTAAAAGACTATATGGGCGTGTCACAGTGCTAACTGCTGTACTTAACTATTATCACAATTGTTTCATTTTAGGAGTCTGTGTTCAATTTTGTGGTACATTTTGTGATGTTATGTGGTAGTACTCCGCTTTTTTGCACTAATAAATAATGTATGGATTATAATTTCATTTTCAGTTATTTTTACTTTGGATGTTCAAAGTGTAGTTGTTATTCACTTATTTATTTACATTATTATTTTTATTTTTGTTTTGCATCCTAAGAGATGAATGCCAGCTCTTGTTTTTGTGTCCATAGTGTTCCGCATGCATACTACACAGAACTGGATGATGAAAAACAAACAAAAATAGAGTTGCTGCTGTTGTCTCCATAAACAAATGCATTTATTAGCATTGAACACTAGATGGTGCATTGCGTATATTACAGACAGTCCATTTGCTATGTGGAAAGGACATGTCAAATGAAGTGAACAGCAGTGGGTTGAGTGTTTGTGAGACTCACAGAGAGAGATACAGAGCAAAAATGCTGTAATTTCTTTTCCAGTACCGAAAGCAGTACCTTTAACATTTGAGGTTATTGAAAAATTTAATTGAAATGCACCGTGGGTTTTTTGTGCATACGTGACAGAGAGAGAGACAGCTACTCCACATGCAGGCTGAAAGAGACAGCAAGAGACCTCTCTTCTGCAGAGACAAACTGACAACATATATTGCAGTACCGTTAACAGTGCTCCCTGCTTTAATAATTTAGCCTCATCACCTTTTTAATACTGGGTTTTAGTACCAGTCCTTACTGATGCCTTCCATTTTTCATTGAAGAGCAAAACAGATCTTGCACAATAGGACCCCTTTAATATATAGATCCCCCCCCCCCCCCTCCCTGTGATAACAATTTTGGCCATTTTAATATAAAAAAATATTCATAAGCATTTCCTGATAGGTCTTTTGTCATAATTGATAGTGTGTAGTAGAAGAATGAAAGGACACATTCACAGCACATCAGCGCCAAACTGGACCAAACTAGAGCAAAATTTGATCTTACTGGAACCATTACAGACCCAGACATTTCCTCAAGCTTCTCCAGACTGACAGGAAAACCTGAGGTATCAGTTCAGACCTGCACAGGAGCGTGCACACCACTGTGATCCAAACCACCAGAGTTTAAAGGAGCGACATCAATTCGACAAGCTCGGCCTGACAGACGCAGTGTCGCGTGCACCACAACACAGCTGCTCTCTCCATCTCCGAGAGAAGCCATTTCCCCTCCTGGCTTCCTCTTCCCTTTAAACTCCAGCTCTGCATAGCAGGAGTGATGACAGTTTGGTTTTAGCCAGATGAATCTGCAGTCTGTGATGACCCAAATCTTTATTAGAATTTTTTTTCTTCCTTTGCTTTGCTGTCAAAAAAATAGTACAGAGAGTCAGGAAATGCTGCCGGTGTCACTTTCACCGGAATTGAGTTGCACGTTGTTTTTTTTTTAAAAAAGCTTTTCATGCTAAGTCAGTATATTAAGGATTCATCAAGTCTGAGGCTCCACCGGAAAGTTAGATCTTTGGGATGTGCGCCACACTTTTTCGAGGAGAAGCCTACAGAAAATGTTAAAGCTTTACCTCCCTGTTCTCACACACGACCACGCTGAATGTGTGTGCTTTAGAGCTACTTTTCCCAACAAAGTAGAGATGGACCAAATTTGGCTTGAACCCTGATGAGAAAATCCAGTCATCCAGATTGCACCTGTCCCGGTTCAGATCCAGATACCATAAATGGAGACAGAGTGATCATTCTGAACAAAGTGGCTCAAAATCTGGCATGTTAACCAGCAATTGAGGTGACATTATGTTTCAAACCTTAATCTTATGATGAATGCAGCAGAGTCATCAAACAACTCTCAAGTAGCCAAGAAATGTGATGTGACAGTGTAATGTCAGAGGATGCACACCCCAAGTCAGGACTTCCCTGTTGATGTTTCTGTACAATTTCTGCTTTATTGATAAACCCCCAAAAATTATAAGATTGAGATGGCATGAAATTTAGACACCTGAGTCCAGGAATGATGATTAAAAACAGTAAAATATTCAGGGGACCTGAAGATTTTATTTGACGTTATATTGTACATTTTTTCAAAATGGTCATTTCAGGAACACAAACCTTGGATTAGCTTTTGTGACACTGCAAAATCAAAGGAAATTTTGAATTATTGCATCTACTGTTCCCATTTTTAGACATGTTGCTCAATTCAAAATCAGAAACTTGTGCATGTTATGGCTCAGATTTGAGCCGGATGGTTTTTGGTACCATGTATGCAAAGGAACGTCTTTCTTGCATCAAACGCAATTCTTTTAACCTTTTTTATTTTTTTCTTAACCTACTCCAGGGTACAAACTGATCTCAAAGACTAGAAAACTGCTCCAGTGATGGAACTCAAGCCTCCACCAGCAATCATGGCCAAACTTTTAGGAGTTTTGCCAACTTTTATGAGCTGTGAAATTCATGCAGTAGTCAGCAGAAATCCCTCCTACAGGAAGTAATTATATCCTCCAGGTTCAAGATTTGCTCCATTCATACCAATAATCCAGAACTAAATTGCGATCTACTTTTTTTTTTTTTTCACTATCCTGAACAGGAACGACGTGGTTTCATTAACATCACGGAGGCTTTGAAATCTATTTTTGTATCCTTTTTCCTACCTGATATACTGTTAAAAATGTTCAACGCTTTGAGGACAAATGGAAAGAGATTGCAAAAGATGAATTGGTGATTATAAGCTCTTACCCACTATATCATCATCCACTTTGCAGACCTGAGGAAAAGCCTGTGCATGATTTTGTTTTCTGGGAACAAATCGCCTCCCCAGCTACCCTTCATTTCATCTACTAAAGGGAGGCCTGGATCTCTTTAGGGCTCAGCTGGATGTGCTTTGCTGTGCCGGTACGAGTCCTGTGAGGTCTCAGTCACGTGATTACGGGCATTAAGCTGCTCTGGGACACGTACCCTGCCTTGGAAGGGCACATCCTATGGAAAGTTTGTGCAAAGATTTGCATTGTTGGATGGAGCCATACTATCACCCACTGATGCCCATGTGTGTGTGTGTGTGTGTGTGTGTGTGTGTGTGTGTGTGTGTGTGAGTGCATGCACGTTTGTCTGAATTGTATGTCCTGGGAAGGATAACGGATACAGCACACAGCATAATTTTATAGTCAAAACCATGACAGAATACAAATACTATTTTAAAGCTACAGTGTGCAGGATTTTATTAGCATCAAAGGAATATATCATTCACCGTCATCTGTTCATTCATGTAACAACAACACAACAACAATGAATTGTCGCATTTTAGAAGCTCAGAATGACTCCTTCATATCTACACAGGAGCGTGCTCCTTGATGGATGCCACCAGGTTGATACAGTAGCCCAAAAGGGACATTACTCATGTGGTCCCTTGCATTGACAAATGGACAATCATACATATTGTCACCAGAGAAGGCAAAGGAGTGTGAATCCATGTCGCCAAAGAAGACAAAACCTGGTGGAAAATTACACTGTATCTCATAATTGCCAACCTCACCACAAGATGGCACTAAATCAGAAACATTGTAGCTTTAAAATGGAGAAATTCACTATTATTTTTTTTACAACCCTGTAAGGATTCTGAATGCTGTTCTCACCTTTGATGTTTGCTTTATTTGTCAGAAATCTTTTATTAATGTTATTATTTATTATTTTAGGAAGGAATAAATGAGAATTAATCGGAAAGCTGATGCGTCATTGACAAAAACCCACTCAAAATAGCAACAATAATGCGAGCAGCCTACATTGTAATTGCTGGTATGTTAGTGGTGCAGTGATGTCAGAAGAAATATTGCCAGCAAGCTGTATTTTTTCCCCTGTAATGTAGCACATTATATAACTCCACACTTGCCTTAGAAGTTATTAATGGTCCATTTCTTTAACATTGATGTTGCTCTTACATTAAAGTAACACTTTATTACTGTACTGCATTGTTCTGGATTGAGTGATTTGGCGTTTAAAATATGAAACTGAACAAGACCATTTAGAAAAGCATTAAACTGCTGGCACATGCAATCAAAAAAACAGAGGATAACACAAGAATATCAAACCATTTTTTACATTGTGGATGAAAAAAAGACTTTCTGAAGACCATTTCTTTTTTTTTAGAGAAAAAAAAGAAAATGTTTTTACTTGAAAAAATGTTGAATTAAACAAGGTGGGGTGCCATTTGGACATCTCTTAAATAAAATAAGTTATTTTTAGACTTAATTTGAATATTTAAAGTAATGCTGCTGGGGTGTGCATCCTCCAACATTACATTGTCACATCGCATTTCTTGGCTACTTGAGAGCTGTTTGATGACTTTTCTGCATTCATCACGAGGTAAAGGTTTGCATCATAATGTCACCTCAGTTGCTTGTTAACATGCCAGACTTTTGCACCACTCTGTCTCCATCATGCCAATCCTTGCCACTGTTAGCTAGTCAGTGAGGTGTGTGACTTCAGTCTTGCGGAGCACACCCACTTCACAGGCATGTGCTACAGTTGTGCCAATACTGAGAATAAGACAACCCAGTTTTTTCAAATACATTTCCAACAACAACAAAACACTGTCTTATATTCAGAACAATACAGGAGTAAACATATTGAACATGCAAAAAAAATATGACTGCAGGTGTTTCCTTGATACTCATGTGTTTTCTTTTGAGCAATTTGTGTAAAACAGGATTTCTCTCATACCTTTGACAATTGTGTAGTACTGTAAGTTTAGCATGCAGGGGCTTAATATATCAATATGTCTCAGGGTGTAAAAAAGTGAACTTGTCCTTTAAAGATGCACATGAGTTGAATGGGTTATAATCTGAGGTTGTGTGCCAAAGAAGATAAATCAAATGCATCACCGCCCGGTTTTAAGTATTTGCCCCACTTTTCCTGACAGGAGTATTTTGTGGCCTCATCTTTAATTAGCATGGCTGGATTTGCAGACATTGACAGTGACACAGTGACATTCCATTAATATATCATTTTTTTTAATCTTGTCTGAAGGGGGAGATTTGAAATGATATAAATCCCTGTGGACCAAAAAGAGGATTGCAGCTGTCGCCTGACTTAAAGGTGTCAAACAGTCCCAGAATGGACCGATCCTGTAATCTGGCCAGTCGGCAGCACCGCAGAGTCGCACAGATTGACATGAAAACACAGCAGCACCATTAGCGCCACAGCTGCCACCACTATCACCATCACCCCACCCACGCCTCATGTGTCATCATATTCCACCTCGCATTGCTCATCCCAGCAACCCTTTGTCCTCCACTGAAATCACCCAGCTATTGTTGGAGCTCAATAGGTAACCGTCTGCATCATTCCTTTATCTTCCAGTTGGATTGTTCATCCTAGAATCTTATTTTTTTAATGGGTCACAACTGTGAGGCACGATTCAGCAGCACGATTTAGAAAAAAGTTGGTTGAGAATGTCAAGAAACAAAATGCGATAAACTGCTACTAGTGACAGATACAGTTTTGGTTATTACACACAATAGATAAACAGCACAAGTGGGGACTAGATGTTTAGTTGCAGAATTAATGAAAATTAACTTGGAGAAAGTCAAACATGGTCTTGTTGGGTGTTGCAGTTGATTGTTGGGTTGTTGCAATGAAGATCTGAGGAAGTGGTCCAGGGCAAGGGTCTTCAACTCCAGTCCTCGAGGGCCGGTGTCCTACACCTTATAGATGTGTCCCTGGTCCAACACACCTGAATCAAATGGCTGAATTACCTCCTCAGTATGCAGTCAAGTTCTCCAGAGTGCTGCTAATGACCTCATTAATTGACACATCTGAAAGGTGTAGGACACCAGCCCTCGAGAACTGGAGTTGAAGACCCCTGGGGGGATCCACAGGCTCAGAGATGTGATTGGAGCTCCAGTCCTCAGTGAAGCAGTTTGTACTTCAGGAGGTTCCTCTCAACTGAAGCCAAAATGGAGTGAGACATTAACAGTTGGATGGGATGGCATTTGAAGGTATGAAGGAGTAGCATTGGCCTGTTGGGTTAAAGACGGAACAAAGTGGAAAGACAATACTCCCAATCAAGTTGCGTTACACTCTTTGGGAACTTTGGGCAGTGATCGGATCACTCATATTCCAGAACGAAGCTTCCAAAATCAGTTTTCTTTACAGTATGGACTGACGGGGTAGAACTGGGAGTAGAATCTCCGGTGCTTCACATTGACAGGAGCCAGTTGGAGGGATTTGGAGATTCCCCAGACACATTCCTTTGGAGGTTTCCCAAGCACACCCAACTGTGCAGAGATGTCAGGGTAGATCATATGAGGGATCACGTTTCCCATCTGAAATCCCCTAGGAAGACCTGGATGATATCCCTGGGAAGAAGGCACATCTGGACTACCTTAGGTTTGCTTTTGATTTCAACATAGACTGTGTTAAACCATCCACAGGACAAAAGAAACCATCATCTGGACTGCTGTAGAAACACTCCAATAAAAATATGAGTCCGTTTGATATTTCATTTCTTTTAAAATCAGTAGGAGCCTGTTGTGAAGGTCACCGGAGGGACCGTGACATATTCTGGGGTTGAACATGGTGGTAAAGTGGTATTAAGTTGACTTCCATAAATTTGTCCATTCTATTAACATCAACATCTTATTTGTAAAAGCTGCAAATGAAGTGGCATTCGCCCGCCGCCTGGTACTTATCGTATGCGGGAATGCGTGTTGACGGACACGTTGGACCGATTGCACACTGAAGTTCATTATAGCGGCTGTTTGCACCTCATTAATCTGACATTTCAACAAGTGGAGGCCAGTGTCGCCGGATGGCTCCGAGAATTGGCTGGATTTAAATGTCAGACAACAAGGGCTAATGATTTTTAAGCCTTGATATCTTTTATCATGCTTATGAAAAGTAGGGTAAAAAAAAAATATATATATATATATATATATATATATGGCAGCTTGCAAATGAGGCAAGAAACTGATAAGAGACCCTTTCTTGCACTCCAGCTCCTTTCAAGAAGAGGAGACAGCAAACTCTTCAAGTGAAGCCTCGGCTGAGTGCATTTGATGATAGCAATTGCATAATGAGACTATCCTGAAGCCTAGCTGAGTTCTCGACTTGAGAAATCACAGGTTTAGCGTAGGCGAGACAGAACAATAGCATGTTTGAAGTCTTTGTTGTGGGTCTTCTTTTTTTTCTTTTCACATATTAATAACTTTGCGATGACCCAAATCGAATGAATGTCACATCGAGATGAAGGAAACTCCTCGGTTCCACGTTGTGCTTGCAGCCAAACATCACTTTTGCTGAAGTTAATGAAACAACGCGCTTCCTTTACGTCTTTTTAATGCAGCCGTGCAGCAGCTACGGTGCGGCCTATAAGACGGATGCCACCTGACGCTGCCGTAGTGCCGCACTCAGCCTGAAATAAGAGGTTTTTAAAACCACAAAGGCAACTGTAATCAGACATTAATCGATGGCCACAGGAGTCTTGGGTTTGCACAGTGTTATTCAGTCAAGCATTTTTTTCAATTTTGAAAAAGTAATGATGTGCTGGTGTGTGTGCGTTAGACGAAACCAGCTGAGATAACTGTTTTGTTGGGGAGCACTCCCGGTGAAGGTCACACCTTATTGAGTGTCTAGCTGCACCTGCGACTATCGCCGTGACTGAGTGGATGAAAAGTAATGAGCCTCAGTTTGACGTGACGTCAGATCCCTGACACCTGGTGTGATGCCATCAAGAAGCAACGACCCAGATGTTAGCCCAGAGGCTAACTTGTGCTTTTGTTGAAATTGTCTCAGGATTCAACTCAAGTCAAATCTGGAAGCATACACTACAATATGAACTGCCTTGGCTCCTGGATGGCAACCATTCAAGCAGACAGTTGATCTATCCTCACCTCTTGATGAAAGTAACCATCTACTTCCCACAGCCAGGTGAAATATGGCCGACCCCTTGGCGTCCTCAAGCTGCTCATGCCCTCAACACTCAGGCCCCTGCATGCTGGATCTTGCACAGAGAAATGGCTCACATGGCCAAAATGTTGTAGCTGATGTTCCTTCATAAAGTCATACTCTTCACCTGAGTCTCCCCAAGTAACTGGTAGTTTGGCACAAAGTGATTGCAGTGGTACCCAAGGATCAATGGTCCCAAAGACATCCAGTGGTCACTAGTTAGTGTTAATGTTTATTTTAGAAATAATTATGTTATATATTAGTGATTTCAACGCTTTAACATATTTTAATTCATTGTTATATTTCTGCTGAGGTTATATAAGGTTAGGTTTCACCGTGTCAATAAGTCTGCACTGGGTCAATGTGTTCTTGCTTTCATCTCTTATCTGCATGGGGAGGGTCACTGCGTTCTTGCTAAGGTCTTTTATCTGCTCAGAAAGCACAATTTGTAACTGCCAGCGTGTTCACTTCTTTTGTTGTCATGTGAAGACATAACAACAGGCAAACCAGTTGAGTCGCCAACCCAAGGTCCTGTTTTTGTGTCCTTCAGTTTGAACTAGTTTTAGCTACATGGCCTGACATAACCCTTTTTTGATCATGCACTGTTCACATGATATGGGTGGACCACCCCTCTGTTGCTGTGAAGCCAATAGGAACTAGTTGTAAGAACAGGTCCACCCATTGTTCCTGGGAGAAGACTCCCACTATAAAATGTCACTGTACCATTGCTCTGGGTCCTTTCTGAACTAGTTCCTGCATGAGCTACGTTCATTAAGAACCCTGATCTGTCTGACTTCACATTAAATTTCAATAAATTTGATTTTTTATTTTTATTTTAATGAGAACAGCACCACTTAAGAGCTGTGTCTTTACATTAGCATCTGAGACTTGCAACTACAGTAAGACAGGAAGCATCAGGACTGTTAAATCTTGGACCTACACTCTCCAGAAAAGAAAACAGCCTCACCAAACACCTTTGTCAAGTGATCTCACAAATCCACAAACTGTTCCCAGATGTGTCCAGGAAGTTGATGAAAGCCTGGATGTTAGTCTTGCTCTAGGACAATTGCAAACCCAGACACTCCGATTTTTCACTCGTCAAGTGTTGCAAATCGGAATATCCACTGATTCCGCAAAGATCTGAGTATTCTAAGTTCAGAATGTTTTTTTACCGGAGTGATTTTTATTGAGAAAAAATAATTATAAAGTGCTGTGAATCTTGACAAGTAAAGGTCAGTTTACTTGCTGCTTTTGCTGTGAAAATGTGGTGGTGGACTAGTCTCTAAAACAGCCAGACCATGACGAGGGAATACTCTGCCAACTCGCCTTGCAGAAGCAAGTTGAATGGCCATCTCGCAGTCAGGACCACATCACTCCTCACATGGCAGTCAATGCCATCGTTGTCATGGCTACCACGTGGAATGTGGCTTTGAACCTAGGCTGCACTCACCATCATCTCTTGACGAAGAAGAACTAATTATTTTGAAAGCATTTTTAAGATGATGAGTCCGTCAGGAAAAATTTGATGCAGAGGATGAAACCTTCTATGCAGCCGTGATCAAAGGAAGGTATTGTGTGGATTCCCGAGGGAACTATTTTAAAAAATAACTACGTCAGTCCCTAATGTTGTCCTTAAATGCATAGCTTCTTATCCAAGAATGGCACTTTTACAACTTTGGCACTGACAAAGAAACTTTGCTCTTCAGCTGAGAGGAAGTGTTTTAGCATGTTCCAGGGCACAGATGTAAAATGGGCTTTCGGATAGGTGGAGTGCTCACTGAGTTGGATAGAGGGTTACTGAGAGAGAGACATCAGCTTCATAAGCTGGAGGAGATGATTGTGTTAAAAAAATGATGGATAAGTTTGGTCCATTGATCGATCAATGGCTCCATCTAGAGTGTGCTAAACGGTCAGCACAGTCTACCCTTACCTGCTCAGATGGGGGCTTTTCTCATATAGGCTCATTAAAAATGTATTTTAATCGTCAGCGTGCTGTGATCAAAGATAAGTCACGATTTAAACACAGTTTACGTTGTTTGTAATTTGAGGCGAGCCTTCGTGCCGCTTCCTCTCAGTGTCACTGTTAGCACTGAAATGGCACATAAACATCGACTCACTTTAATCCAGACTGATTAAACTTTAACTGTTAAGGCACAACTTGACATTTGCAAAATCTCCCTATTGAATGTTGCAGGTAGTCTCGAACAAATCCTCTAGCTTAGATATACGATTGATTGGAGGCTAATTAGCACCAGCATCTGATGGAAAATGGATCAAGAAAGAGTTGGTGCAAAGTCTGAGGATTTTCAAGCGCTATATGGCAACACCAATTTGTGTCTGGGCAGCTGTCGCCACAACTGATAGATAAAATGATACAGTATAATGTTTGATGAAAACATCAAATACAGTTCTTACAATCTACCTGAACTCTACTCAGAGCGAGCTACATGCTAACTGGAAAAGCTAGCTGGCTTGGTGAGCCACAGGGCTACGGTAATCCACTTGATAGCTAGCTCCATGTCTTCAAACCCAGGTCTAAATACTGGCAGGCCAAATCCTGTTACATTGAGCTAACTGACTGCAGCCACATCAGTCTGCTTTTTTATCCCACTCGAGCAAGACATCAACACAGGGCTCGCTAACACTCATGTGTGTATATATACCTTTGATCAGTTTGGTCACTGTTACCTCATTCAAGGTGGTCATATGATCACCTGCAAAAACTATGAGGTCATTTTTATTTTTAAATTAATCTTGGTATAAATGTGGGTCAAGAAAGAACCCATTACATGTCTTGTGAAGATCCATATCAAGAGGTAGATCCTGACTTTGATCCATGCTGATCCCATTAGCAGTTATGATCAAAGATCCATGTTCAGTTTCAGTGATCAGGATTCATGATCAAAATGCCAGGGTGATAATTAAACACGAGTGATCAGGATCAAAGATGTGTTTTAAGCAACAAAGACCAGGATCACAGGTCAGCAACCAGAAACAAATGTGAGTGATCAGGATTAATGATCTGCAATGAGGGTCGATCAGAGGTCAGTATCAAATATCAGGGTCATGACCAAAAATGAGGAATCAGGATCAAAGACGAAGATTGCAGGTAAGCAATGACAAACAAAGACGAGTGATCAGGAATAGAGTCACAATCAGGATCAAAGGTCAGTGTTCACTTTCAGTGATCAAAGTCCAGAATCATGATTAAAGAGTGATCAGGATCACAGATGTTTTAACAACAGAGATCAAGATCACAGGTCAGCTACCAGAAGCAAAGGTGAGTGATCTGTATCAATGATCAGCAATCAGGGTCAATGATGAGAGTTCAGGGTAAAAGGCCAGGGTCATGATCAAATATGAGTGATCAGGAACAAGACCAGGATCACAGGTCAGCATTCAGAAAGAAAGGTGAGTGATCGGGATCAATGATCAGCAATCAGGATCAAAGGCCAGGGCTCCAAGAACAAATGAGGATTGCATGTTAGCAATCAGAAACAAAAGTTGAATGATCAGGATCAAAATCACAATCAAAGATCAATGTTCAGTTTCAATGATTAGGGTTATCATCAAAGATGAGTGATCAGGACAGAAGTTGTGTTATCAGCAACAAAGGTCAGGATCACAGGTCAGCATTCAGAAACAAGGGTGAGTGATCATGATCAAAATCACAATCAAGATCAAAGATCAATATGCAGTTTCAATGATCAGAGTATAGGCTCAAAGGTCAAAGTCATGGTCAAACATGAGGGACCAAGAACAAATATCACCATCACAAGTTAGCAATCAGAAATAAAAGGTGAGTGTGTTATGTGTCGGACGCAGGACGGAGAACCGACCAGCGTTTGAAGGACCCAGTATGAAATAAGCAGAGCACGGTACAAAGGATAACAAAATTTAATGACATAACAGTGACGTGCTAAATACAACAAATGAGTGCGCGGTCTGCGAGGTGGAGATGACGGTGTGCTCCCAGCAGCACTAACGGTCCGGAGCCAGAAACAGTTCGGACCCAAGGACCCCGCCGACACCCCCCAGGTGGCCGCGACAAACCGAGTCTGTGAAAGAAGAACCATCATGTGAGTCCACACTCCACACACAGAGAGACCACTCAAAGGTGTACATAAACAGCAAACACTTCCTGGCTTAATTACTAATCAGCTTCCCAACCTGCAGGCATGGAACACCCTGTTCATCTACTCAACTGCAGTGGAAGCTGATTAAACGACTAACATAACAGCTCAATATAATAAGGTGTGAGGGACACCACATTTACTGACTGTACTAATGTTAGTCACAAAACCTAACGTACCTCAGGAAGTGTGCTGACGAGCGTGAGACCTCACCCCCTCCTCTTTCACAGACCATGGCATCAAACCTGGACGTTCTCTGCATCCATAATGATGAGATGGCTCTCAAGACGACAATCTCACCCGTCTGGTCATAAGGTCGAGTCTCTGGCAAATACACACTGTGTACTCCAGACTTAAATGCCACCATGCTCCAATCCGTGTAGATGCACCACAGCTGTGAGTCCTGACGAGCTGCACATGATCAGCCTCAGGTGATCAGGGTGAGGTCCTGATAACTCAGCCACACAGCCACTCAGTCCTAAACGCGTGCCACCTGGAAGGAAAAACAAAAGACAGAAACAGAAGACAAACAAAAGCCAGCCAGGCACGCCAGACACCCCAGCCACAACAGCGTGACCAGGATCAAAGTTACAATCAGGATCAAAGGTGAGATTTCAGGATCCTGTGACGGTCTATCCATAGGTGTAAGGCGCAGATCGAGATAATGATCTGGTGGAGTATTTTTTGATGCCATGTGGTTTGCTTGATTGGAGCAGAACGGGACCCGCTGAGCCTTGGCGGAGTTGTTTGCTCTCCAAAGTTCTCTTCTTCTTTAAATATCTCTGATTTGGCATCATGGAAATGGCTTGATTGCATTGCCTCAGCTGGAGAAGCGAGGCAGAAAGAGTCCTGTGGCATTAAATCTCCAGAAGAAAAGTAAAAAAAACTATTTAATCAGATTTAAGTTCTTGTGATCCATCTCATCCAGACACGTCTCGTTACTGAGGGCATTTCTCTGTTTTTGGAAAAGAACGTGATAAACCTTTAACAAATTCTAGCAGCGAATCACTCAACTTCCATCCCCGGCCTGGTAGTGAGGTTGGCAGCAGTAATTTATTTTCTCATCGACTTGGACCACGGGCTGCTCCAAAGAGCCGGTGATCAGCTGGAGGGACGCCGAAGTCGATGCAGGACCACAGTTAGAGCCAGTTGTATCCAGCTGGACTCCACTGTTCTTCTGTGAAACACTCAGATGACCATAAAAGCTGGTTGTCATTGCGGCGACGTCAGGAACGTCCCGGATCAGGTCAGTGTCACTTTCCTTCAGAGTTCCCTCCGAGGAAGCGGAAGAAGGTTCAGGATTTGGGAACAGAACTATTTCCCTTTGTACTTTTCTCAAATGACAGATGAAAAGGCTGTGAAGTGCCAAGCAAACATCCCGCGGCTCACGAGCTGCGGACAAGATGACGGAGAACAAATCAAACAGAAAGATGAGTGCCCCCTCAGGAGTTCGGGCTCCATCAGTGGTAGCACTCGCTTTTTAATCTACCGTCTCCTTCCTTTCTGCTCGTCAGATGGCACTAATCCTATTGTTAAAGGTGAGCGCTCAGAACACCGTCACACTTCAGGCTGAAGCACAGAGAGACGTGTTTTTTTTGGCACATTATTTCAAGTCCCATCACTCTAGCATTCATTTGGTTTCCTTAATAATAGGCTGCAAAACTACCAAGTATGAGAACCAACCCTCAAGAAAAGTTCTGTTGCTATGACGATGCTTAACCCAGATGGTGATGCCCACGTTGAGATAAAGCCTGAGGCGAGATAGACCGAAGTGGTTTAGAAGCTCTTCTGTCTGTCCATGAAGAAAAAGGTAAAAATATGGAGTGTTTTACTTTTTGTCCCCTGTGATATGTCCACCAGGGGGCAGTCTCACTTTCCGTGGAGTAAAAATTGCAGCAGCAATATGCAAAAGTGGGAAGTTCTGTATTTTGATCAGAATTCTAGTACTGCACAAGTTTTCCTGAACTGTGCAAAGATGTTGTACGTATCTGGAAGTATTGTTTGAATTTCCAGATTTTATGCATTTCAGAGAAGTCAAACCTCAACCCAAAACCATTTTAAGGAAAGACTCCTCACTTGAGGGGAAGAGGAGTAACAGGAAGACAGGGGACGGGAAGGAGAGGAACAGTAGTAGCCAGTAGCGAGCTGTATTTCTTGTATTTATATTTGTATTTACATTTTGCAAATTGCTTTTTACTTTTACTTTTGATACGCGGTGTGCTTCTTACCCTGTGTGCCACTATGCAATGCTGCTGGAACCTCAATTTCCCTGAGGGAGTCTTCCCAATATTAAATAAATGGTGAATTTGATTGAATAATATAGCACTTTTCCATCTGCATCAGACGCTCAAAGCGCTTTACAGTAATGCCTCACATTCACCCCGCTGTAAGGGTGTTGCCATACAAGGCGCTCACTACACACCGGGAGCAGCTAGGGGATCAAAGACCTTGCCCAAAGGTCCTTAGTGATTTTCCAGTCAGGCTGGGATTTGAACTGAGGATCTTCTGGTCTCAAGCCCAACGCTTAACCACTAGACCATCACGTCCCCTAATAAATAAAGTTCTATCTAATCTAATCTCTAATCTTATGTCATTTGCAATCTTGCCAGACAGCTGAGAGCCTGGGTCTGAATTAAGATGACTCCAACCTGCCCCCTTCCAGAAATGGTCGGCAGTTTTAGAAGTAACGTGTCAAAATGTGTCCTCCTTAGCAAACTGCATGGAACAAATATACGAAATCCAAAGTGTTGGGTCTTCACCAACTCAAGGGCATGCTGACATTAAGGTACAGGAGATAATGTAACTATGGTAGGGATGTGAGATTTTATACTTATTAGTGCGGTTCTAATTTTCAGCCCAATTCTTTATTAATTATTGATTTATTTTCTGTAGAAAAATGTAGATCTACACAGTTACCGACATTGATTCCGTAGTTTTCCTCTTTGCTACGTAGATACAGAGTTTGCCGTTATGTCACAACAGATGTCATGATGCATGAGTTAAAGAAAACACACGGCATTGATAAGAGGAATTGATCAAGCCTCAGGAATTCAATTTTGATGGACTGAAAAATTTGGAACTGTTCTCGAGTTCCATCCCTCGTCATAACCCAGAGTATATCGATGGACACATTACAGTAAACATTGTCGGTCTGGTGTTGGAAGTTGGAATTCATTGTCTTTCAATGGCCGAAAAACTCCATGCAAGTTCAACTGCACCTGCTCCTAATTTCCATCATCCATCCGGCATCCTCCAACCATCCAGCAGGTGGCAGACAGGAGTACAGGAGGTTACATAAGCAAAACAAACTTGCTTTTTGTATTGATCTGGTAATCAAAATTAATCTGTTTATCCTTTTCCAGTTTAAAAGTGTCATCTTTTAAAAAATGTTCTCATCAAAAATTTCCCGAGTTAATGAGTCAAAATTAATTATATTTTGGACAGTGAACATGCCAGTTAATCAGCTAAAGTGTAGTCTGGTAAGAGTCCTTTGTTAATCTCTCCTCAAATGGGGGCGCTGTTTCCCAAAATACAGATAACATGGAACTCAAATGAAAATTGAATTTCAAATGAAATTGAAATGAAAGAAATTATTCAAATATTCATCACACATTATGGTCGACCTACATCGACCTTAAAGTCTAGAATACTTCCAAGGCCAATGACCAATCTCTCCAAAAAATAGAATTAAAAATAATTTCTGACTTTTTTCCCCACAAACAAACAAACAAAAATCACATAACGTTCCATGATGGAAGTAGCTCATAGTTTTATCTTTTTAAATGGACATTTTTTTGTATCTTAGAATACTATAATGAGTATACACACACTTCTTTCAACAAGAAAAGTTTTACAATTGTTGACTTGTCTTTGACCCCTGAAGTAATTCCTGTTTTTCTTCAGTGAAATGTGAACACTTAATGTTTAGTTCACTGGTGAAGAGAACCATAGAATCAATAACCCACAGAGGTTAGAACAAAATACCTTTCAGGATCCTTCTCGAGCTAGTTGTAAATATTTAAAAACCACATTTTGGCTTTTTAATCACTTGAAGTTGAGCTTCAAAATCCTCTCATTCAGCATATATGAAACATTAATGTTTTCTTGTGAGACGGCAGCTCAGATATTATTGATGAACACTGACCACATCAAAACAACTTTTTGCCCTCTTAGAAATTTAGTTCACATCCTGTCTTTCAGGGTCTCATGAAATCTTTGTTTGAACTGTGATTTGCTTGAAGAATTTTAAATCATCTATACCAGAGCTCAATTTTATCTCCTGCATTCGTCATTAACCAACTAAACCCAACTATACATTAACAGACTAAACCTACACAATCAAGATTAACTAACTACCCCCCCACAATTCAACATTAACAAACTACAACTACCCCCCACATGTTCAACATTAACAAACTATAACTACCCCCCACATGTTCAACATTACCCAACTACAACTACCCGCCACGCACTCAACATTAACCAACTACAACTACCCCCCACAATTCAGCATTAACCAACTTGAACTACCCCCCCACATGTTCAACATTACCCAACTACAACTACCCGCCACGCACTCAACATTAACCAACTACAACTACCCGCCACGCACTCAACATTAACCAACTACAACTACCTCCCACAATTCAGCATTAACCAACTTGAACTACCCCCCACATGTTCAACATTACCCAACTACAACTACCCGCCACGCACTCAACATTAACCAACTACAACTACCCCCCACATGTTCAACATTACCCAACTACAACTACCCGCCACGCACTCAACATTAACCAACTACAACTACCCCCCACATGTTCAACATTACCCAACTACAACTACCCCCCACAATTCAGCATTAACCAACTAGAACTACCCCCCCTGCATTCAACATTAACCAACAAGAACTACTCCCCGCATTCAACATTAACCAACTACAACTACCCCCCACAATTCAGCATTAACCAACTAGAACTACCCCCCACAATTCAGCATTAACCAACAAGAACTACCCCCCACAATTCAGCATTAACCAACTAGAACTACCCCCCGCATTCAACATTAACCAACTACAACTACCCCCACATTCAACATTAACCAACAAGAACTACCCCCCACAATTCAGCATTAACCAACTAGAACTACCCCCCACAATTCAGCATTAACCAACTAGAACTACCCCCCGCATTCAACATTAACCAACTACAACTACCCCCACATTCAACATTAACCAACAAGAACTACCCCCCACAATTCAGCATTAACCAACTAGAACTACCCCCCACAATTCAGCATTAACCAACTAGAACTACCCCCCGCATTCAACATTAACCAACTACAACTACCCCCACAATTCAACATTAACCAACTAGAACTACCCCCCACATTCAACATTAACCAACAAGAACTACCCCCCACAATTCAACATTAACCAACAAGAACTACCCCCCACAATTCAGCATTAACCAACTAGAACTACCCCCCACAATTCAGCATTAACCAACTAGAACTACCCCTGCATTCAACATTAACCAACTACAACTACCCCACAATTCAACATTAACCAACAAGAACTACCCCCCACATTCAACATTAACCAACTACAACTACCCCCACAATTCAGCATTAACCAACTTGAACTACTCCCCACATGTTCAACATTACCCAACTACAACTACCCGCCACACACTCAACATTAACCAACTAGCACTACCCCCCACATTCAACATTAACCAACTATAGCTGCCCCCCACAATTCAGCATTAACCAACAAGAACTACTCGCACACATTCAGCATTAACCAACTACAACTACCTCCACATGTTCAACATTAACCAACTACAACTACCCCCCCACAATTCAGTATTAACCAACTACAAGTACCCCCCCACATGTTCAACATTAACCAACTACAACTACCCCCCACATTCAACATTAACTAACTATAGCTACCCCCACGCATTCAACATTAACCAACTAGCACTACCCCCCACATTCAACATTAATCAACTGTAGCTGGCCCCCACAATTCAGCATTAACCAACTACAACTACCCCCACATGTTCAACATTAACCAACTAGCACTACCCCCACATTCAACATTAACAAACTACAACTACCGCCCCATTCAACATTAACCAACAAGAACTACCCCCACAATTCAACATTAACAAACTATAACTACGCCCCGCATGTTCAACATTACCAAACTACAACTACCCCCCACAATTCAGCATTAACCAACTTGAACTACCCCCCACATGTTCAACATTACCCAACTACAACTACCCGCCACGCACTCAACATTAACCAACTAGAACTACCCCCCACATGTTCAACATTACCCAACTACAACTACCCCCCACAATTCAGCATTAACCAACTAGAACTACCCCCCCCTGCATTCAACATTAACCAACAAGAACTACTCCCCGCATTCAACATTAACCAACTACAACTACCCCCCCCACAATTCAGCATTAACCAACTAGAACTACCCCCCGCATTCAACATTAACCAACTACAACTACCCCCACAATTCAACATTAACCAACTAGAACTACCCCCCACATTCAACATTAACCAACAAGAACTACCCCCCACAATTCAACATTAACCAACAAGAACTACCCCCCACAATTCAGCATTAACCAACTAGAACTACCCCCCGCATTCAACATTAACCAACTACAACTACCCCCACAATTCAACATTAACCAACTAGAACTACCCCCCACATTCAACATTAACCAACTACAACTATCCCCACAATTCAGCATTAACCAACTTGAACTACTCCCCACATGTTCAACATTACCCAACTACAACTACCCGCCACACACTCAACATTAACCAACTAGCACTACCCCCCACATTCAACATTAACCAACAAGAACTACTCGCACACGTTCAGCATTAACCAACTACAACTACCTCCACATGTTCAACATTAACCAACTACAACTACCCCCCACAATTCAGCATTAAACAACTACAAGTACCCCCCCACATGTTCAACATTAACCAACTACAACTACCCCCCACATTCAACATTAACCAACTATAGCTACCCCCACGCATTCAACATTAACCAACTAGCACTACCCCCCACATTCAACATTAACCAACTGTAGCTGGCCCCCACAATTCAGCATTAACCAACTACAACTACCCCCACATGTTCAACATTAACCAACTAGCACTACCCCCACATTCAACATTAACAAACTGTAGCTGGCCCCCACAATTCAGCGTTAACCAACTACAACAACCCCCACATGTTCAACATTAACCAACTGTAGCTGGCCTCCACAATTCAGCATTAACCAACTACAACTACCCCCACATTCAACATTAACCAACTATAGCTACCCCCACACATTCAACATTAACCAACTAGCACTACCCCCCACATTCAACATTAACCAACTGTAGCTGGCCCCCACAATTCAGCATTAACCAACTACAACTACCTCCACACATTCAACATTAACCAACTAGCACTACCCCCCACATTCAACATTAACCAACTATAGCTGGCCCCCACAATTCAGCATTAACCAACGAGAACTACTCGCACACGTTCAGCATTAACCAACTACAACTACCCCCCACAATTCAGCATTAACCAACTACAAATACCCCCACATGTTCAACATTAACCAACACACCTACCCCCCACAATTCAGCATTAACCAACTACAACTACCCCCCACATGTTCAACATTAACCAACTACAACTACCCCCCACAATTCAGCATTAACCAACTACAAGTACCCCCCCACATGTTCATCATTAACCAACTACAACTACCCCCCACACATTCAACATTAACCAACTAGCACTACCCCCCACATTCAACATTAACCAACTGTAGCTGGCCCCCACAATTCAGCATTAACCAACTACAACTACCCCCACACATTCAACATTAACCAACAAGCACTACCCCCATATTCAACATTAACAAACTGTAGCTGGCCCCCACAATTCAGCATTAACCAACTACAACTACCCCCACGTGTTCAACATTAACCAACTGTAGCTGGCCTCCACAATTCAGCATTAACCAACTACAACTACCCCCACATTCAACATTAACCAACTATAGCTACCGCCACACATTCAACATTAACCAACTAGCACTACCCCCCACATTCCACATTAACCAACTGTAGCTGGCCCCCACAATTCAGCATTAACCAACTACAACTACCCCCACACATTCAACATTAACCAACTATAGCTGGCTCCCACAATTCAGCATTAACCAATGAGAACTACTCGCACACGTTCAGCATTAACCAACTACAACTACCCCCACAATTCAGCATTAACCAACTAGAACTACCCCCCACATTCAACATTAACCAACTACAACTACCCCCACAATTAACCAACTAGAACTACCCCCCACATTCAACATTAACCAACTATAGCTACCCCCACACAGTCAACATTAACCAACTAGCACTACCCCCCACATTCAACATTAACCAACTGTAGCTGGCCCCCACAATTCAGCATTAACCAACTACAACTACCCCCACATGTTCAACATTAACCAACACACCTACTCCCCACAATTCAGCATTAACCAACTACAACTACCCCCACAATTCAACATTAACCAACTCCAACTACCCCCCCCCACACATTCAGCATTAACCAACTCCAACTACCCCCCCACACATTCAGCATTAACCAACTAGCACTACCCCCACATTCAACATTAACCAACTATAGCTACCCCCACAATTCAGCATTAACCAACTTGAACTACCCCCCACATGTTCAACATTAACCAACTACAACTACCCCCCACAATTCAACATTAACCAACTATAGCTGCCCCCCACAATTCAGCATTAACCAACGAGAACTACTCGCACACGTTCAGCATTAACCAACTACAAATACCCCCACAATTCAGCATTAACCAACTACAACTACCCCCACAATTAACCAACTAGCACTACCCCGCACATTAAACATTAACCAACTGTAGCTGGCCCCCACAATTCAGCATTAACCAACTACAACTACCCCCCCACACTTTAACATTACACAAGTCAAACTACTCCAGACATCCGTCATGAAATAAACGACCCACGTAGCTTCAGCAGTGAATAACTACAACTATCCTGTTATATTTTGTACATTTTTTTTATTATGACAGAAAAAAAAAATCCTTGCGTTTTCTTCTATAGCATAAAGATTGAAAATCTATTAATGAGAACATACACAGGCCACACTGGGAAGACAGAACTAAGCCATTAGAGATTAATGAGTTTTGGAGGGAAGTGTACGGCGGCAGATAAACTCTGAGCAACAGGGCCAGACTGTCGGCTGGGAGGCGAAGGGGCGAGAGCTGTTTTCGCCAACGCTGTCACGCTCTGACAGCTGCGCCAGAGAGTTCTGGCTGCTTCAGATTAATTGTCAGTCATAAATTAAAGCTGCGGCACTGAAACAGGACGGCCAGGATCGGGGTTTCTTTGACATGGTTATAGGCTACACAAGTTTAGGACGTGTTTGATTTATTTAGTTGAGTTGCATTAAAATTCAACACACTAAGTTCTGAAGCATTGTACACTGGAAAAATGAACCCGTGCCCTATCAGATTTCCATTTGTTTGACTGGCAGCAGTTTCTGCAGGCCGATACTCAAGAGAGACGGAAATCTCACCATCTTTTTTATAATCCCGGAGGATCAGTGGTTTCAAACACAACAAAACCACATTCTCACCTAATGAATCACTCTTAACTCGTGTTCTAATTGTCTTGCTAAACAAAAGAGTTTCACTATTACACCGCTGATATTGAAACTGCACGATGAATAATCATCTTCAAATTGGTTTTCAATGAAGATTAAATACGGCAGCTGGTTTATATTGTTTTATTAATAACAAGAATGGGAAAAGTACTGCTGAAAATTTCTCACTATTCAGCAAATGCTCCTTAAAAACGAAGAAGAAAAAGCATATTCCAAAGGAAATTTCAAAGATGGTCTTTGGAAAGTGAAAATCTTTGCTTTTGTTAGTTAGGGCACAGCAATATAAATATTAATATACAACCACGAGCTTTTGCTTTATTAATGAAACCAAGCTTCTGGTGAAATTAAATGGGCATAATGGGACACCGTTCATTAGCTCATGCTGAATAGATGAGAATGTCATCAGGATATAACGTTTTTGGAGGTGTTGACCGCTGTCATCAATTCATCAGCTTAGAAATGATCCAGTGGTTTGTGCCGCATCGTCGCAGCTCGGAGCGCGGCGCACCGACCGTCCTTAAAGGGGTCCTTAAAGCTGTAGTTAAAGTCCTTATTCTCTGTGAAGCCTGTAAAGTTTTCACTGAAAGCCAGATAAATTTTTCGAATGGTTTCTAGGTGCCAGTCTCTAACAGCTTCTGAAAAAATTCTGATGGAAAAAAAGTCCTTTTCATTCCGCCATTTCCAGACAATGAAAATCCGACGAGGGGGCGGGACCACTCCTTCCACAAGGAGTGCTCACAGGCGAATGACGTCACCGACAGGCGTGGAAAAACTCACGCATGCGCACGAGGGTTCAAGCATGTCTGACGTAAAAACATATGAATGAAATCCATATAGTTTTTAAAAAAAATAAAAAGGTCTGTTAATTTATGGACAGACCACGTACGCTTCTGCAAAGGCACTGGAATTGTCTATCGACATCAGGACTCCTTAAGCTCTTCCCAGGACAATAGCACAACAGCATCAGTGCAAGTCCCACTGAAGACTAATGGACAAAGTGTTGTTTTGAACATTTCATGCTCTATACAGTAGGTAGAATTTTTTTTTTTTTTTTTTTTTTTTGTCCATACAACTTTCACTCACTGGATATCAGGTCAGAGCTGCGTGTCGTCAGAGCGAGCTGCAAAAAGTTTGTACCTGAGTTTTCAGAGGTGGTGTTTGTAGTTGCCATCTGCCACGCCGGTGTTTGCCAACCCGGACAGTGGGAATACCACCTCAACCGGCAACTTAGCCCTGCGACTGGACAGCAACAACGTCCGAGGCCCAACGTGGTGAATTCACTGAGGCCGCGCGCTGCGTCATTAGAGCCGCGCGTCACGAGTGCCGCTTCCCCGAGGCCTCGTGCAGCCACCGCGGATCCATCAGCGCGGAAACACCGAGGCCGCGCAGCACCAGCGCAGTGCAGATCCATCCCGGTGACAAACAACGCAGGCTGTTAACATCGGCGATCGACAAGCTGCTCATAAGCCGACCATGGGGCCTAAGAAGGTTCTGACAGCGGAGGAAGGTGACGATATTAAAAAATCTCTGGACTTTTTATCAGAGGAGATTTCTGTTGTGAAGCAGCAACAGAAATCAATCATGGATCTGGTGGAGGAGGTGAAGGCATTACGGCTCCAGAACGCCGAGAAAGACCGGCATCTGGTGCAGCTGAAAAATAGAGTGGCTGAATTGGAGCAGTACACCAGAATTAACGACGTCATCATCACAGGTCTTCACATCAAACCACGGTCCTACGCACGGGCGGTAACAGATGAGAGCGGAGGGGAGCCCAGTGAACAGGAGGTCAGCTCTGTGGAAAAACAGGTTGCTGATTTCCTCCTATCTAAAGGTATAGAAATGGATTTAAATAACATTGAAGCGTGCCACCCTCTGCCCTGGAGGAATGACGGTGATAAACGAACCGTCATCATGAGATTCATCAACAGAAAACACAAAACAGCACTGTTAAAACAAGGAAGAAAACTGAAAGGGACAAACGTATTCATCAATGAACATCTCACCAAACGGAATGCCGACATCGCCAGGAAAGCACGCTTCTTGAAGAAACAGGGAAAAATCCAGCACACATGGACTTCAAACTGTAAAATATTCATCAAACTGAACGGATCACCAGAACAAGCAAAAGTCATGGCAATAAGGAACATCGAGGAGCTGGACAAATATGAACAATAGTGTTTCTTAAAGCGAGGATCTGGACAAATATGACCAATAAGGTATGAGGACACAAACACATCACAACACCATGACACAGACCAGAGGAACCTATTCATCTACTACCTATTCATCTACATCTGGAGACAAGAAGGATATAACTCAAAGGACTGCTGATCATGGAAAAGTAGAACTGAGAACATTTAAATACACAGACCACAATGTACTGGACTTGGAGCACGATATAGACCCGGACAATAATTTCTTCTCAAATATCAATGACAGTGGTTGCTATTATACAGATGAACAGTTTAATCGGATCATTAAAACGGATAACAAATGATCAATAATCCATTTCAACAGCAGAAGTCTATATGCAAACTTTAACAACATTAAAGAATATTTAAGTCAGTTTAAAAAAATATTTAACATAATTGCTATATCAGAAACATGGATCAATGAAGATAAAGGAATGGATTTTGAACTGGATGGATATGAATTTAACTGTGTAAACAGAAAGAATAAGAGTGGAGGAGGAGTGGCTGTGTATGTGGATAAGAACATGGATTATAAAATAGTAGACAATATGACAACTGTGATTGATAACTTATTAGAATGTATAACTATTGAAATATGTGAAGAAAAAAGCAAAAATGTATTAGTCAGCTGTATATATAGAGCACCAGGATCTAGTATTGAAACATTCACTGACTGTATGGGAAAAATGTTCTCAAAAACTAATCAAAAAACTGTGTTCATTTGTGGTGACTTAAATATTGATCTGCTCAATCTAAATAAGCATAAAATAACAGATGAATTTATCAGTATAATGTACAGTATGAGTTTATATCCAAAAATCACCAGGCCAAGCAGAATTACATCCCATAGTGCCACCTTAATTGATAATGTATTCAGCAATGATATTGAGAATAACACTGTGAGTGGATTATTAATCAATGACATTAGTGATCATCTACCAGTTTTCATCGTTTATAATAGAAACCATCGGCGGAATCAGCCAGAGGAGAAAATAAAATACAGGCGAGTGCGGACAGAGGAAAACATGAACACACTAAAGAAGGATTTACAGGAGCAAAACTGGGAAAAGGTATACAGTGAAAGTGATGTTGATAGTGCATATGAAACTTTTTTACAAATATTTACATCATTATATGATAAAAATTGTCCAATTAAACAAGACTACAGAAAACAAAAAATCCAAGCTCGACCATGGATGACGAAAGGGTTACGAAATGCATGTAATAAGAAAAATACACTGTATAGAGAATTCATAAAACTAAAGACTAAAGAGGCAGAAAATAGATATAAGAAATACAAAAATAGATTAACTAATATTATACGGGTATGTAGGAAGGAATATTATAGTAACATATTATATAATAACAAAAACAATATTAAAGGAATATGGGATATATTAAATAGCATTATCAAAAATGGTAATAAAAAACAGAGTTACCCTCAGTATTTCATTGATAATAATGTCAAGAAGGAAAATAAGGATGAGGTAGTCAACGGTTTTAATCATTTTTTTGTAAATATTGGACCAAGCTTGGCAGAAAAAATTCCCGATTCCCAACCTGAGGATTGGGATAATAATCTTATAGAAAGAAATCCCTGTTCAATGTTCCTCACAGCAGTGGATGGAAAAGAAATTATAGACATTGTGAATAATTGTAAATATAAAACATCTACCGATTTAAATGAAATTGATATGGTGGTGGTAAAACAGGTCATTGAATGGATTGTAGAACCATTAACATACATCTGTAACGTATCATTTCAAACCGGTAAATTTCCCAATCAAATGAAAATAGCTAAGGTTGTGCCGCTGTATAAGACTGGGGATAGACACCACTTCACAAATTATAGACCTGTTTCTTTGCTTCCACAATTTTCCAAATTATTACAAAAGTTATTCAATAATAGATTAGACAAATTCATAAATAAACATAAATTACTTACTGATAGTCAATATGGATTCAGAGCACATAGTTCAACATCACTTGCATTAATAGAATCAGTTGAGGAGATTACAAACGCCATAGACCACAAATTACATTCAGTTGGAATATTTATAGACCTTAAAAAGGCTTTTGATACAATTAATCATGACATATTAATCAATAAACTTGAACAGTATGGGATTAGGGGGTTGGTGTTGCACTGGGTGAGAAGCTACTTAAGTAACAGAAAACAGTTTGTGAAGTTGGGGGAATATACATCATCATGCTTGGACAATGCTTGTGGCGTCCCACAGGGGTCAGTATTGGGTCCAAAACTGTTTCTAATTTATATAAATGATATTGTCAATGTTTCCAAAATATTAAAATTAGTATTATTTGCAGATGACACAAGCATTTTTTGTTCAGGGGGGATTTGCAGGAGTTACTGAGGAGGATCAGTATAGAAATGGGAAAATTGAAAATATGGTTTGACAGAAACAAATTATCATTAAACTTAAGTAAAACAAAATACATGTTATTTGGCTATTGTAATACAGACATACAGGTTCAGTTACAAGTCGAGGGGGTAGATATTGAAAGGGTACATGAAAATAAGTTTCTGGGGGTGATAATAGATGATAAGATAAACTGGAAGACTCATATAAAACATATACAAAGTAAACTGTCAAGAAGCATTTCAGTTCTAAACAAAGCGAAACATATTCTGGACCACAACTCACTCCGCATTCTTTACTGCTCACTGGTTTTACCATATTTACAGTACTGTGCAGAGGTACGGGGTAATACTTATAAAGGTACAACACAATCACTATCAGTAATGCAGAAAAGAGCTATAAGAATTATTCATAATACTGGCTATAGAGATCATACAAATCCACTATTTTTACAATCCAAATTCTTAAAATTCACAGACTTGGTTCATTTTCAAACAGTACAAATTGTGTATAAAGCAATAAACAATTTACTTCCAGCAAATATTAAAAATATGTTTTTAACAGATCAGGGGATTACAGTCTGAGGGGGAAATTTAATTTAAAGCATCAGTGGGCACGAACAACATTAAAAGGTTTCTGTATTTCTGTCTGTGGGGTGAGGATGTGGAACAGATTGGGAGTGGGGCTCAAGCAATGTCCAAGCATGAACCAGTTCAAACAGCGGTACAAAAATATGGTTTTTTCTAGGTATAGGGAGGAGGAAGGGTAATGAGGGTTAGGGTGTTTTTGTTTTTTGCTTCGGCTTGTAAATATATAGTATTTTGTATGTAAGTAGGTATGTGAAGGTGTATATTTATGTTTGTGTATATATATGTGTATATATGTATATGTGTATATGTGTATGTATATGTGTATGTATGTTGATGTGTGTATGTATATATATATGTGTATGTGTATGTATATGTATATATATATATATATTGATATCGGTTTAGGTGTGTAGGAATCTATGTGTATATGTGGCAAAGGGTATTACTGGTTGTGGGGAAGAAGGGGTAGGGATAAATAAGCTGATGCTTCACCCTACCCCTTTTCGGACATGTTGGGTACACAGTAGGAACTTTTTTGTTGTTGTCTTTACTGATCTATCTTGTAATTGTTGTTGTATCAAATGTTCGAAATAAACAGTTTTCATTCATTCATTCATTCATTCAGTTTTCATTCACACTCCAACGTGTCACTCAGCATGTCAAGTGCCACAATCAGGCATCTGTTAATTCCAGAAATACTACAGCGTCACCTGCAAAGTCAAGGTCACCATATGGCAATACCCTAGCTAATTCTAGTTCTAATTAAACCCACTGACAGCTGTTGGATGGATTCCATCCAAATTTTGCAAATGGATTGCCTTCCATCCAAAGATGATCCTATTAATGTCTGAAGTCAGCACACATATTGGCCCAATGCAAGTATGTTTGTAACTTGTGAAAAAGTCTTGTAACTCCTGAATCAGAGATGTTAGACATATAGTTACTATTAGACATGCATAGGAAGTCATATGTCTGCTTTCAAAATGTACCATCACATTTGACCTTAAGTGAACCTGAAGGTCAAAGTCAAAGTCACTCAAACTTTGATTGCTTGTAGTTCCTAAATGATGCCAGATGGGTCCATAGTGCCTATTAGATATGCAAACGAAGCCATATATCTGCTTTCAGAATGTACCATCACATTTGACCTTAAGTGAACCTGAAGGTCAAACTCAAAGTCACTCAAACTTTGATTGTTTGTAGTACCCAAACGATGCCAGATGGGCCGATAGTGCCTATTAGACATGCATAGGAAGTCATATGTCTGCTTTCAAAATGTATCATCAGATTTGACTTTGAGTGATCTTGAAGGTCAAAGTCAAGGTTTCTCAGTCTTTGATTGCTTGTAATGGTAAAAACGGTGCCAGATGGGCCTATTTTTCCGATTAAACATGCATAGGAAGTCATATGTCTGCTTTCAAAATGTACCATCACATTTGACCTTAAGTGAACCTGAAGGTCAAAGTCAAAGTCACTCAAACTTTGATTGTTTGTAGTATCCAAACGATGCCAGATGGGCCAATAGTGCCTATTAGACATGCATAGGAAGTCATATGTCTGCTTTCAAAATGTATCATCAGATTTGACTTTGAGTGATCTTGAAGGTCAAAGTCAAGGTTTCTCAATCTTTGATTGCTTATAATGGCTAAAAACGGTGCCAGATGGGCCTATACTTCTGATTAGACATGCGTCGGAGGCGGTATGTTGACTCAACAGACTTGACCTTGAATGACCTTTTTGTTTTATTTTCTGGTCTCTTTTCAGCGTATGGGACGTACAGTATTAATGTACCAGTTTGCACTAAAAGGTCAAGAAAACTTACCTAGAAATTGACTTCAATGCAAAACCAAACTACAACTCCAGTTTGTGCCATAAAAAGATGCAAAAAGATTGTTGTCCGTAAGAATTGCATTTCTACGGTTGTTTTTTTTAGAATCTGTTACATACAGTACATTCAGGGTGTGCACGAGCTACAATACTCTTTGCATGCCATACATTTCAGGGGTATTTTAAGGGACACCAAATGTGAATATTACTGCAGCTGCATTGTTTTATTTGGACACAGTGGATTGGTATGGAGGCCATGGAAGCCACAGATGTTCTACTCCTGCTGTAACACCACTTTTTTTTTTTTGCACTTTGCCCTCACACACCAACATATCTGGACATTGAATGTAACATATGGCATATATCTGTATAAAGAAAGCAGCCATCATTTGCTTTGGGTGATGTTACGCACTTTGAGTTTCCTGTGTGCCGTGCATGATTATCTTATATCCTGCAGCTTTCTTTTGACATGAAGTGATGTTGCTGCGTGACCGTCTGGAGCCGCAGCTATTTCCTCTCTCTTTCCAACAGCCATAAATTCTATCTTCATTTCCTCAAAGACAGTTTGCACAAATTGAATGCTTGGTATAAAAAAGGAAAGGTGCAGATAAAGGACCTTTTTCCCCTCATCCCCCCTCTTTGTTGCCATTTCCTGCTGCTTTCACCTATGCAGATACTTTGTAGTGTTTATGTGTCCGAGAACTACACGACTGAGAGGTCCAGCCAATAAAGACGCAGTGGAAAAAAACAACCAAAAAATCCCAGCTGAGGTCGACAGGTTGATTTCACTTGGTTTCATTAGACAGGTCCGGACGGCCCGTCTTCTCACTGGGCCGCCACTGGACAAGGAAGAGCGTTAGCGGGGCTGAACACAGACGTGATCTGTGGCTCTGTTCGGATTCACAGTGACAGCAGCCAAGGCGGAAAAACCAAAAAACTGCTGGACAACATAAAAGTCAGATCTTTGTGCACTTTGCTGCAAACTGTGATATTTTTGTCAAAACTTTCCCCCCAACTGCCAATCGATCGTCATATCTGATTTAATCAAAGAGGGAAATGATATCACTGGAGAAGCTCTGAAGAGTGGGGGGATGGGGGGGGGGGTGCAAATGGAAGAAATGCATTATTAATGGTCTGAATATGAGAATGCAGCAGGGGAATGGTGTATCTGGGGGGAAAGGGGGTGGGGGGCTGTTGTAGTCATTACTGGTTATCAATAAGGTTGGTGGTGAAACCACAACACTGCACCATGATGCTAAAGATGTGCAGCAGCTGCCAGTTAAATCAGTAATTATAAAAATTCTAACATTCTCTTCCTGGAAAAGCATTTTTTTTTTTTTGGCAGCTTCTGGCTTTTGAAACGACTCCTCCAACGAGCCTCGATTTTCTTCATCCACTTCTTCGAGAATCAATGCCTTCATTTGTCATTTCTCCCTTAATTCAGACTTTAGACAAAGACATTTTTTCTGCAGCACATGCAACAAGCAGCCTAAAGGCGCTTTACTAATCCATTATTCTGCTGCCAGTCTCTCTGCAGAGGTGTAATTGCGAGCCTATTTCAACAGGCTTTTTTTTTTTTACTTGTATGGCATCTTTTTTGATGGCTTTCAGAGTTTGTGTTCACTTTTGTGGTCGAAGCTATTCCGTCTCTTTCTTAAACGTAAGATACTGACTTCTTGCACCTCTGTGACATCAGAACCTTTCATCTCCTGACAAAGCTGAAAGATGTTAAAAGTGTTCTTCCTCTTCACTCTCATATTCTTGGGTTAATACTTTAGAGTGAGTAGTGACAGAAATGTGAGACATTCAAGGCTTTATCTTGCATCAGGGGTGTGTCCAACTCCACATTGTTATTTACCCAGTGTACAGTCTGTGTGCATAGTAAGGCGCCGGGTGCAAATGCGTTGTATTTAAGCCTTACACTTAAACATTAAGAGCCATGTGTGCATTGCTATTTAGATAGTGGACTCAGAAGTGAGAGGTTTTCTGGCCAGGAAGCAGATCTGCACATAAAAGCAGTTACGGGAGCAGCAGCCATCCAACAAAGCTCCCTGAGGTGAAGCAGTTGAGATCCTCCACATGCCCTCAGGCACAGTCGGCTCCACCGCTGCTCCTTGCCAGGCCTCGCCCTCAGCCTGAAAATCCAGGGAAAAATATGTTTAAAAAGCATGAAATGGAGTGAAATGGAGCCTAATAATCACGAAATGGGGGTAAAAAGTAGAGCCCAACTGATATGGATTTTTTGAGGCCTATGCCGATGCCGATATTTGGATGAAAAAAATGCAGATAATCAATAAATTGGCTGATTTGCCGATAGCCGATAAATCAGCCGATATTATTACTATTTTTTTTAATGTGGGGTGAATGTAATTGCAAAGTTATTACAAACAACATCCTTATGAAAAACTTACTTGTATGCTTTTGTCAGCCGATCAGTGCAGTGTGATGGCAAACTATGGGGGCCGGTGATGAACACATTTAAGCAGGGGTGTAAGCAGCTCTCAGTTGAATGTAGTCAGAGCTCCTAGACAAATGGTGCAAGGACATTTTAAATTGCCGACACAAACATTATTTCAGTAACTGTTATGTTTATGAGAAATTATCGGCGTTCTATCGGCAAAATTTCGGCCGATAGTGAGTACTTTCAAAAGGGGTTATATTGGCCGATAATGTCAGCCGGCTGATATATCGGTCGGGCTCTAATAAAAAGTAACGAAATAGAGCAGACTGACCCAGTCTGACTCCAAATATGATTAAACATGATTAAATTAATTACTTTTATTTAAATATTTTTAAGCGAAATGGAGCGAAATGGGGACTGATAACAATGAAATGGGGGTAAACGCAATGAAATGGAGCAGATGGACCCAGACTGACTCCAAATATGATTAAATATGATTCAATTAACTACTTTTATTTATTTATTTATTTATTTTTGCCAGCTTGCACTCGACCGAGACGGACGCACTTTTCTCCTCTCCCTCCCTCCTTATCTTTCCTGCTTCTGTGGCGTGTTGTCTGTGAGGCTGCAGCTTTGCTCTTCTGGAAACGACAAAAATGGATCTGTTTAAGTGGTCTCTGAACGCAATTGACACTATTTTTTCTACAAGACATTCGGGAGCGGAGGACCCGACCTTTCCTGCTGGGACGCATGTGATGGGTTACGTGATGGACTCGTGGAGGAGATGGCAGGTCATGTGCCTTTACACGCTTTCTTTGGAGGACGTCGAAGATGTGTACATATTCGGCTTGGTGGTGACCGGCTTTCTGATGTGTGGTGCGGGCACTCTGCTGGTTTACCGGAAAATCAAGAAAGTGGAAGCAGCTTTGATTGGTCGTTCCAAGCTGCCCTATATGATTGATTCGATTGGGAAGGCAGTGGCTGCGCAGTCGGCGGGGGTTAACCGCACGTTGGATGACATCTTGGGGAAGATCGCAGCCCTGGAAACCCGCTATGACCGTCTGTGAAGACCACATTCTACATTCAATGCATTGAGAGCCACTCTGTTCTCAGAACTGTGGAACCTTTCAGGCGTCTGTTAATCTGGCTATTCCTTTGGCTTCCCCAAATACAGCTGCACTTCAAGGTCGCTGTGATAAGAACCTCCTCAGAAGATCAACACTTAAGCCTCGCTCCCTGGTCTTCCCCCCTCCCCTCAGCTTCTCCAGCTCTGACGTGAACTGTGAACTGTCCAGGACTTTCTCAGACTGCGCAGGGCTGTTCCCATCCCCCCCCCAGACTGTCAGACAAGGCCGTTGACGGCGCCGAACTGGCTGCCTTCCGGAGTGTTCTGATAAACTGGTCCTTTCAAATCTCGGTTGTCGTCCTGTGTCCTTGTTTTGTCTCTGTGATTATTGTTTTTTTGTGCTGATGGGATTTTTTTTTTTCCTTATTGCCGCTGTGTAATGCAGCAGCTATGAGGGGTTTTTTTTCTTCTCCTTTTCCCTCGTGTTTTGCTTTCATATATATGTTTTATGTACCGGGCCGGCCTATGTGTTGTGTGTTGTGTGTGTTGTTTGTTATGGTTCGGTGTTGGTTTGCTCAGCCCTGCTGTTGACCAAGGCAGGGATGTACATCTGGAGCTGGTCCCCGGGCACCTTTTATGGCGACCTCTGCTCCTACTGGCAAATAGGATGGGTTAAATACAGTAGCCGCATTTCATTGTGCAGGGTTCTGTGCATATGACAATAAAATTTCCTTGATTCCTTGATTCCTTGATTTATGCCATAACAAAATGGGGACTGATAATGAAACAGGGGTTAAATGTAACAAAATGGAGCAGACTGACTCCAAATATTATTAAGTTTTCTTTAGCTAAAGGGAATGAAATGGGGACTGATAATAACAAAATGGGGGTAAACGCAATGAAATTGAGCAGACTGACCCATTGACTGACGTTTCATCTCTTGAACGCCAGATGGCTCACCTGCCCCTTCTACATGTACTGAGCACATCTCACAAAAAACAAAAGCTAAACAATTAAATAAAAGGAATTATTTGGAGTCAGTCTGGCTCACTCTGCCCCATTTTGTTACATTTTACCCCATTTTGTGATTATCAGTCCCCATTTCGCTCCATTTCCCCCATTTTGTACTTTAGTATGGCCCGTTAAAAAAGTTATTCAGGATTTGTATTTACAAAACTATTGATGTTTTCATGCACAATGTACAATCAAAGTACAGTTTGTAGCACATTAAGATATTCTTCCATTTATTTTCATCCCCTGATCATGAGTTGGGGGGGAGCCTATCCTAGCGTAGACTCGGTGGTAGACTCTAGTGGTTAAGCAGTGGGCTTGAGACCAGAGGATCTTCAGTTCAAACGCCCGTCTGGCCAGAAAATCACTAAGGGCCCTTGGGCAAGATCTTTAATCCCCAAATTGCTCCCAGTGTGTGGTGAGCGCCTTGCATGCCAGCACCCTGACATCAGTGTGTGTGTGTGTGTGTGTGTGTGTGTGTGTACAACCCCTGGCAAAAATTATGGAATCACCGGCCTCAGAGGATGTTCATTCAGTTGTTTAATTTTGTAGAAAAAAAGCAGATCACAGACATGACACAAAACTAAAGTCATTTCAAATGGCAACTTTCTGGCTTTAAGAAACACTATAAGAAATCAAGAAAAAAAGATTGTGGCAGTCAGTAACAGTTACTTTTTTAGACCAAGCAGAGGAAAAAAATATGGAATCACTCAATTCTGAGGAAAAAATTATGGAATCACCCTGTAAATTTTCATCCCCCAAATTAACACCTGCATCAAATCAGATCTGCTCATTGACATTGACCCTATGTGTCTTTTTGCAAGGAATGTTTTTGCAGTTTTTGCTCTATGGCAAGATGCATTATCATCTTGAAAAATGATTTCATCATCCCCAAACATCCTTTCAATTGTCCAAAATATCAACATAAACTTGTGCATTTATTGATGATGTAATGACAGCCATCTCCCCAGTGCCTTTACCTGACATGCAGCCCCATATCATCAATGACTGTGGAAATTTACATGTTCTCTTCAGGCAGTCATCTTTATAAATCTCATTGGAAAGGCACCAAACAAAAGTTCCAGCATCATCACCTTGCCCAATGCAGATTCAAGATTCATCACTGAATATGACTTTCATCCAGTCATCCACAGTCCACGATTGCTTTTCTTTAGCCCATTGTAACCTTGTTTTTTTCTGTTTAGGTGTTAATGATGGCTTTCGTTTAGCTTTTCTGTATGTAAATCCCATTTCCTTTAGGCGGTTTCTTACAGTTCGGTCACAGACGTTGACTGCAGTTTCCTCCCATTCGTTCCTCATTTGTTTTGTTGTACATTTTTCGATTTTTGAGACATATTGCTTTAAGTTTTCTGTCTTGACGCTTTGACGTCTTCCTTGGTCTACCAGTATGTTTGCCTTTAACAACCTTCCCATGTTGTTTGTATTTGGTCCAGAGTTTAGACACAGCTGACTGTGAACAACCAACATCTTTTGCAACATTGCGTGATGATTTACTCTCTTTTAAGAGTTTGATAATCCTCTCCTTTGTTTCAATTGCCATCTCTCGTGTTGGAGCCATGATTCATGTCAGTCCACTTGGTGCAACAGCTCTCCAAGGTGTGTTCACTCCTTTTTAGATGCAGACTAACAAGCAGATCTGATTTGATGCAGGTGTTAGTTTTGGGGATGAAAATTTACAGGGTAATTCCATAATTTTTTCCTCAGAATTGAGTGATTCCATATTTTTTTTCCTCTGCTTGGTCTAAAAAAGTAACCGTTACTGACTGCCACAATCTTTTTTTTCCTGATTTCTTATAGTGTTTCTTAAAGCCAGAAAGTTGCCATTTGAAATGACTTTAGTTTTGTGTCATGTCTGTGATCTGCTTTTTTTCTACAAAATTAAACAACTGAATGAACATCCTCCGAGGCCGGTGATTCCATAATTTTTGCCAGGGGTTGTATATTCAAGGCATTACTGTAAAGCGCTTTGAGTTTCTGATATAGATGGAAAAGTGCTATATAAATGCAGTCCATTAACTCAGAAAGATGCAAGGTGAACCCTTGGACAGGTTTTCAGTCCATCTCCGGGTTTCAAACTGTTGTATCTCAGAACACTCCAAAATAAATCCTTTGCTGTCTCCATCAAAAAGGCAAAAGCTGCATCTGACAAAATGGAAAACTTCCAGATACCGACACTGACAGCTACAGCAGATTTGGCGTTAGTCGGCCAGCAACATCTCTTTCATTTTTCAGGCTGGTGTTGAACTTTTTTTTATTCTTATGTTTCTTTTAAACATTGCATATGGCGAGACACAACAGCAATGAAAAATGAATCACAAAGATGAGACAAAATGCTCAACCGGTCCACTATAGTTTGATCTTTACTGCAAGAACTATGGCTTTGTTCCCTTTCAGATGTTTTCACCCCCCAGTGCGACAGTGTGTCTGCTGAAGTTTTGCTACGGACTTAAAGGCGGCAACATACTTCAGAACACTGTGTTTTTACCTTTTTTTAAACAGCATTTCATGCATAAATGCCAGACAAAATACAAAGAAGATGCATACTATCTTATATAAAATACTGTGCAGTAATTATAATATAATAGATAATTTAATTTTGCCTTATCTGTACAGAAGAGACCATAAGAACATCAGGTAACTGAACGCCTGAACGGATCAGACGCCTCTGTTGCAGTGAAACTGGTCGGATTTAATGTTGTATGCTAACAGCATTAGCATTTTTAGCTGTCGGTAGCTTCACCTGTTAGCTCCACTTAATGTATGATTACTGTAAAAAAAAATATGCAGCTCATAAGTTTTAATGTCCACAACAAACCATTAGGAGAATCACAGCGCAGTCCCCAAAAATATGATTTAATAAACACCCAAAGACAGATTTTTTTAGCTTTCTCTTCTTCTTTTGACTTTATTGGAAGATTGCAACCCAACATGGTGCATTACCGCCACATACTGTGGCGGAGGTGTTGTGAACCGAGACTTTGTTTGAAAAGTGACGCATTTTTGTTAAAAAAAATATATTCTTAAACCGAGGCTCCAACGTACTTCAGACTTCACCTAGTTTATGAGATTGTTTGGTCAAAAGCTGGATTTGCAGTTATTCCAGTATGGACAAACAAAAGGCCAAAGAGACGTAGGCTAGAGTCCAAAAACAGGCTCCAGAGCACACACAAGCAAGTAGCTAACAGGTAGACAGATGGCTGACAAGGTCGCACAATAGATAATCTGGCAGAGCTGGGATGGTGAAATGGCATTTGGGAACTAATGGGGATAATACAGGGCAGGTGTGCAGACAGGTGGAGCATTGTGATGTGGCGCATGGGGCAAAACTCATAGTAGGACAGGATTGCAGATTTGTCATGATGCCAGTGATTAATATACCAGCAGATGACTGATTATAGTGGATGAGCTCAAGCTGTCTCTAGAAAAAAAATGGCCATTAAAGTTATGAAACGGTGCATTATAATCACATTCTGAATGGCACTGAATAGCAGTAGTGCCAAGGCCAGAGCACTTAAATGGGTTCTCTGATAATTATGAGCAAAAGAGCTGCTTTTTGGCATAATAAGGCATCGTTTCCCAGTGTATAATGAATCCATTCCAGACACTCAATCAATAACCCAAGTCAGGTTAGACAGCTGCATCAGGTGAAATATAAGGCCGTTTCTCTGTGGGTGGACCACAGAGGAGGTCTGACATCACTATTGTACACGGGGTTTTGCAGACAGAATTAATGGTGTACTTTATTGATCATGTGTGCCCTAATCTGTCAGTTCAGTGCTGTCCAGCTGCAGCAGAGTGCCGGGTCGACACTTTGGGGTCATCCCAGCCACCTGCTGCTCCAAACACACTGACTGATCCTCGGATTTATTATCACCCCCTCTGACACACATCAGGTCACAAATTAGAGCAAAACTGGTTTTAAACAGAAACACGAGAAGAAGAAACACATCTCTTTCATCTGTGCTTGCTACACATGGCAGTGTAGTCTAGTGCAAGTGCTGGAACAGCTGGGATGCCGTTAAGTTATAGTAAATAATGACTTTCCTGACTTTTGCTGAGTGGTGTGCCTGCTTGGGAACTTTTGTGTCCAACACAGTCCACTGAATTGTAGCATGAAAATTCAGTAACATATATCTTATAATTTATATTCCAATTCTAAGGTGGAATTATGCTAGTATACAAGGGTATATCTAAATATCTAAAAAGGAAGAGTAAAATAGGAGAGTAGAAACGAGTAGAGTAGAGCCACTTAGGTGCCTGGTCTTGAGAACCAGGGATGGTAGGTTGAAACGCTTTTTATACCATGGGAACTCTCCCTACACACCCAAGCGGCTCAAGAAAAAGGTATATATAATATAATAAACAATAAAACATAAGAAGGATAAGACATCACAGGAGAAGATTGTAGTATAGGTAATTTAGCATGTAGACTAGTAGTAAAATTAAATATAGTTAGTAGGCTAAGCTATAAATCTGGTATTTTATTATAGAAACAGAAGCTATGAGTGTGTGAGTCTATTGGTATCTATCTAAAGTAACTCTGTTAGCATACTATAGGAAACTAAAGACGTATAATCATTATGCTATCAGATGGAAACCTAAGAACTTAGGTACTATCTGTTGATATCTTTAAAGGAACACATAAACTGATGAATCATTAAGGTAGTTATAGTAGAAGAGCTAAATTAGCCGTTAATAAGCCAACCATACCCAGGAAGATAACACGATAAACAAAAACAGTAATTAGTGTATAAAGTATAATAGCGTAGTTAAACCTACAGTAACGGTATTAACAAATACATATAAAATAAACGTGGACAAAAGTATGAATTAATGTGGGTTATCAAACACAAAAGAACCAACTATTTTGTAAGCTACGATGAACGTTGCTACAACCTGCTAGATAAGCTAACGTTAGCTGTTAGATATAACTAATTGTACCCCACTCCTCCCATATTTACTTAAATATAATAATATTAAAACAGGGGGAACAAGAAAAAGTAAAGCGTGTAGAAATGTATATGGAGACATAAGTACATAAGTACATATGGCTATAAATGGTGCAATACCTGGCTCGGTCTAAGAGCTGCAGAAAGTTGTCTTTCAATATTTATCTTGGAATTATTTAACTATAACTGTGTACATTATGATTTGTTAAACTGGGAAATTAAAAAAAAAAAAAAATCAGGTTACTTTTTGGATTTTACCACACAAAACTGATGCATATAACTGGGATTTTGATCTTAAAAATTCTTATGAAAAGGAGAAGTGTTATTCCTTTTGGTTAGCATTGTAAGTAATTTCATGGTTAATTTTTTGTTAATAAAATGACAAAACGGCAGTCATATTTTCCCCCAGTTTTCAGATGGCACCATCATATTTGTTCAATCAACAGTCCAAAATCTCAATATATTCCCAAATTTTTGTGGGCAGCAATGTCAGAAATTAATTGATTTTCAAAAATGTTAGAGAATAGGGAAGTTTGGGATGAGCTGCTTAGTCTGCTGCCACTGCGACTTGCATACGGGACACAAAATGAATGAATGAACAAATTGTTTAACGGAGTGGTTAACTGTTTGACACAATAACCCTTTGGTTAAGTAGAAGGGCAGGCGGGGGTGCTGTTTTGCCCAACTATAAATGACCCTGAAATCAAATGGAAAACATTATAAAAACAATATTAATTACAAACAATCCTCTAGTTTAGCCACATTTGCTTTGGCATGAGCTCGCCACCAAATTTCTTTAAAATCCCTTGTATATTTGAGATATCCTAAGAAACAGAAGCAAACATTCCTCAAAAATTCCCCAAATGTACAATGGGACAGGATCTGAGAGACTGGGAAAAAAAAGACCATCTCAAAGAAGCAGTGATGTACATTTTCCCACTATTTTTGTAAATTGCAAAAATGTCTCGGTCTCAATGGGACTAATCAGGTTAAATAAATAAAGATAATAACAGTCATGTTTGCTGTTTTGTTCATATCATTAAACTGATTTTTTATTTTAATTTTGCAGTGTTGGCCTATAAAAGCCTGAAAAACAAATCCAGGGCCCAGCTGGTGCTTGTCAATAGTCTATTGATTGTTGTGGCTGGACTCACTTTTCCAGATATTTTGTGTGCACTGGCCTTGCTGGCCCGTCCCCAAACTCGCACAGCATCTCTGTCCCACTTCTTCTGTTTGCGTGCATCTGTCCATCTCTCGCTTGGCTTTGTGTCCCCGCAGATCTCACCAGTGCATTAGCTCCTCGCTGCTCTCTCTCTCACCATCTCACCTCCTCTCCCTGGTGTCTCCTGGGAGTGCCAGGCTGGGTGTCCCTGGAGTGACCTTGGGGGAGGTAATGAGCTCCTGATCACGAGTCAGGAAACCCAGCATTCAGCAACCCCCCCACTCCCTGCCCCTTAACCCCCCCACCCCCTACCCCATGCAAAAAAGGGAAAAACTACCCAGCTATCTAATAGTTGGCTCAAAGAGTGAGAGAGAGGGAGAGAGAGCGTGAGAGAGTGAGCGTATTACTGGCGAGGCAGGGCATCGGGGCAGAGGTGCAGATGAAAAGAGCCTAGAGATCCTACATCACGCTCTGAAATACAACTACCAGACCTCCAAAATAAAGTAAGTGTTTGCTTTTTCTTTGGCTTTCATAAGAAGGTGTGACACCACAGCGAGGCTGAGCCGAGAGAGTACAGACGGCGTGAAGGCCGTTCCTGGAAAGGCAGTGATAGCTTTCAAGTTGGCAACGCCACCTTGAACCTTTCACTGCCGAGAACAAAACTCTGGGTGAAGTAAGTCGCTGGCGAAACCTAACATCAAAACGATACTTTTTCAGAAAGAATAAGGAGTAATTGTTGACTAACTGTTTCTTTGTGGCTCTTCCCCTTTAAAGCAGACTTCCACCCCCCCCACCCCCCCACCCCACCCCCCAAGGCTGTTGATTGGAGATAAACATATGAAAAACATTAAAGACTATTAAGCTGAAAATGCTCAGAATGATACCCGCAGATGGAAGACGGGGTTGTCGACACACTGGGTAAACAATTGGAAAATCCCAATAATCTGGCAGCCTTGGGCTCCGGAATGTGGCGTTAAATCATTAACAGGGCCGATTAGACTTCAAACATCCATGCGTTTTGTTTATTATCGCTAATAGCCCAATTAAGCATGCGTGTGCTCCCATTGAAACGGGCCACTTTTTTCCCAGGATGTCGTAATTTGGGTCAGGCCTGACTGGAATGACAAACCCCGGGAAGCCGTATTGTATCATGGCTACGCGGTCCAGCGAACCCTTCTAGGCAAACAGAGTCGCTCTCTGTCTTATGGGCATTCCTGCCTCGGACAAAAAGCTTTCTTCCGACTCATTCTTGCTCAAAATGTGTTGCCTGCTTTTCTCCAGAATCAACACGTGGTGTGGTCCCAGTGAATGAGGTGGCAGTAGGAGGCGGATTAAACACGCGGTGGGGATGAGCTTGAGAAACCATCTTTGGTTTGGTAGAAGGTGAAAGCACAATGCGGATCACCCTGGAAGAGACCCAGCCAGGTCAAAGTCATAAAACCATTTCATACAAACACATCCTGACATTTTCCTTCCATTATGGCCACTTAGAGGCCTTTAAGAAACATTTTGCTCATTCTGCCCTTTTCTCTTGTTGAACGCTCCCTCCGCCGACTCTACACTGCGTGATCTCGCCTATAAGTCAAGACAAAGCCAGTTCATTTCTTTATGTGTCTTCACAAACACTCCGACGAGACGGGTTTTTCATATAGGAGCCGGAGCAATAAGTCATAGAATTGCTCTGTTGGCACCCTGAGAAGGACGCGCCAGGGGGGAGGGAAGTGCGGTGAATGGAGCCAATTCTGGTCTATAGGGCACAAGTAAGTAAGGGAGATGGTAGGAGGGGGTGAGGACGTACACAAAGATCCTCACACTGAGTGGCTGGTTTATTCTTGTGGGGTTCACGCTGACCTCTCACATGTGGGAGGAACAGAATGAGCCTTGATGGGGTCCAAAGGGCCTCCAAAAGAAAGGGAGGACGGGATAAAGAGAGGGATAGAAGAAAGGAGTTGGGTTGGGATGCCAGAAGAGGCCTGTCAAGGAATCCTGCTTCACTGCATCTGCTTTGAGGCATCAACTCGCAGAAGTCAAGCTAGAAAACCTAAAAATACAGTCCCGATTATCTGAAGCAAAGGTCCTCAAAGTCCCATTTCCAGAGTCTGACGCAGCTTGCACGATGTTTTATTCAGATGTGGCAATAAGTGGAAAGAATCTGGCTCCTGCGGCTTACATGTGGAAGTTCTCATGGAAATGTCAAGCAAAGAGCTAGCTCATTACGGCCTCAAAGACCTCAAAGCTTGTGATTAAAGGGTATTCATCTTGTGTGGCATTAGTTGCTGTTGGGTGAAGGAGCCATTTAAATGGTACTTTTATTGCCTTTTGTGGTGGAATCCCAACTCCTGAGTCAGGTTTCCCGTATGTGCGCGATCATCTATGCAGGAATTTGTGAATTCCGTCCAGTTTTCATTCAGAAATCTCCTCACTTACAGTGGTGCCATTTAAATTTGTCTAGTGGGAAAACAAACAGCTAATTGTCGCCTGCGTCTCGCTGCTCAACTGTTGGCTTGATCTGGCGTTTGAACCTCAGAGAGCTAATGATAACCAGAGGCTTTCCGCTGGAATTACTCAGCTCATTAGTTTCCTGTAGTCAGACAGCCGCCTGCACTTTCGCACATATGGACGGACTCAGTTCGCCTGCTGGTTGGAGAAAAGGTCATATGGCAGGTTCTTAAGTTCTCTGTCTACTGATTAAGTAACCATGAACGTATAACCAAAGTCTGGGTACTTTAACAAGAACTCATCTTTACTTATATTAGTCGACATGAAGTCCTAAATAAGTCACCATCTCAACATAACTGACCTAAAATAGGCAAAAAAGTTCCTTCTGTTTGGCTCGCCATCCTTCTGCAGGTCTGGTTCCATTGCCGTAACTCAACCTCCTTCCCAGATATCATGAACGTTTAAAGGAAGTACCTCTACTATCCATATTCTGTTTAGGTTCTTCTGCTCTTCCTGTCAGTTTGCTAGTCTGGCTTGGCACTTGATGCTTGCGGTCATCTACTTCTGAGCCTCTTAATGACCAATCAGTGTTGAGCTGATAGAAGCAGAGCTGCTTAGAAGTATCTAACTTGAGCAGGGACTTATCTCGTCCTGGAGAAGGCCTCATAAATCACCTTGCATAGGCTTTCCCTACGTTGAAGATATGTGCAAAAGGTGTTGGACCCCCTAAAATAAGCCACGAGTTCCTGTAGTGGCAATGGGCTTTTCGCCATATCTTAATTTTGGTATCAAATAATTTGCAAGATTCAAATTTCTGTCAGGTCACAAATTCATACTTTACCATGGTAACAGCCAAAATCAAATACTCTGCAACTGCTCATGACTCAGATCTCATGTCCACTGAGGCTCAAGAGCAGATGTTGGGCTTAAATTACTCAGTAACCCCAAGTTCCCATTTGCTCTATTTAATTTTATTTTCCAGGGAAAAATGTGCAGAAATTCATGTTTTAAATTTTGTCCCTGATAACAAGACGTCGGACTTGAATCAGGTTGGCAAAACTATGCCATGGAATATGCAAGTTTCATACCAGGTGTCAACTCTTGTCAAGTTTCATTAAAATTTGGTGAAGTTTAATGCAGAAGATAAAAAAAAAAAAAAAAATGTTTTGCTTATGTTGTATATCATAAGTGTGTTCTGCTTGCTGGACGATTAGCATGTGGTGGATGAATGATGGAAATTAGGAGCAGGAGTGGATGCCACTGACAGAGTTTCTGCACAGACATGCACTAAATGTAAACCATAATTTGCTCTTTGTTTCTCAGCGGTTACGTGCTAAAACTCAAATAACTGAGCTGTACTTCCACAAAACCCTGCAGAAAGCATATTATGAATTTAGCTTTGAAAGAAAAGGAAAGTGAGCGAGATAATCTAGTGAGGTACGTAGTGAATGAGGTCTGTGAGAGAGAGAGAGAGAGAGAGAGAGAGAGAGAGAGATGGGTGAGTAAACCCCACAGAAAGAATTTTATATGAATACAGCTGAAACACAAACTTCTTCCTTCTTTTTTTAAATTCACTTGTAGCTTGGAATTTGCTTGTTTATCAGTTTCTTGCATTTCCCGAGCCTACATTTGGTGGTTACTGAGGCCACGCTGCTTGTTTTTATGTTGGAAATTGTTGGAAAAGTTCTTGTGCTTATTATTTTTTCATTATCATCATGATGGGAGAATGTAGAGTTTTCTTTTAATTGATATCATGTATGCTGAATATATATTGTGCTAACTTTACATTTAAGTGTGACCAGTTAATGTTGAGGGTTTTTCACGTGAAAAGAAAAAAGACAACTCTCCTCAGGGAATAAGATACGAGAAGGCCCCTCTCCCTCATTTGAGAAAAATATGTTTGTCTTGGCCAACCTTGGGTTCGATAACCCCGGCAGCAGTATTGGAGATGTGGGGAGGGTTATGACTGTGAAATTGTATGTATGTAAGTTACTCCCCCATGTGATCCAGGCTGTATATATTCTGCGGTTTTGCTAATGTGCTTCAGTGATGGTACTCCTGTGGTAATAAAGACTACAAATTGAAGCAAGACGTCTGTTTTTCTCTCCCTCCACCACAGTCAGGACGGTTATTTTTTCTGACATTAATCATCAAGTCTATACAACCCATCCAAATATCTGCTTACCCGGGCTACAGGTGATGTAGCGGATCATGCAGAAATTTGCTATTCGTTTATTGAAGAAGCAGCATGCAAGATGTAGGACGCGTGCATCTCTATCAAATAACACAGGGAGTGCAGGTCCACAGGGGGCGCCTCCTTCTTACTCCTACGTGTGCACGCTTCATGCACGAGGGAGTCGGTACTGTTTGTGTTCCTCTAATGAACTGATGGACGAGCTTGTCACATTCATGCACCGTGTTAATCAAGACAAAGAAAAGATAGCAAGCAGAGCACGGTGACTGTGCTCAAGTCATATTTCCGAAAAGAAAACAAGGTTATTAAAAACATCTGCATGAATTTGATATGCTGTGAATTAGGAGAAATTAGAGTGAAAATTAAAAAAAGTAAGCCACATTAATGACTTGGAATACTTTTCCTTGCAGTGCTAAATGGCTCTGAGGTAATCCTGCAGGGACTGTTAAATAACACGCCGCTCAAGCTCCACCGAAATGCTGTAATCCATGAGCACAATCAATGCCATCTCATGTGAGTTGGAGCCGCTCTTCAGCTGACAGTGACTTTCACTCAGCCACTGTTCTGAGCAGTATTAGAATAATCGCTTTTTTGGGGTAAATATCTGACTGTTGCAAGTCAAACATGTTAGAAGAAGAACTGGTGGATGGAACACAGCGATGCACAGCAGCAGGTGACTGAGTTCCTCGCATGGACAAAGGGATTTGCTGCACTGTGGCCACTGATGCTGAATGGAAAGTTAAATTGATCATGAGCATCAGTGAGACATATCGCCTGCCGCTGAGCGTCTATATTCAATTCCACTACTAATTGGACTGCAAATGGTAAAGCTGCAGCAAAGTGACAAACTCGCTGAGCCTCAAACACACTACCTGAAAGTTACACTGAATTAAAGTGCACAATGTGTGTCGTGCAAGAGCATTTTCATATATTTAAGTTTCTGGTACTTTTTTCATAAAATGGGCTTCTACTGGTGTGACACGTTAGCGTCGGCAAATAAACGCAACTTACGATAAGTGCGTAAATGACGAGTAAATACACTGAAAAAAGAGAATAGTTGAATGAATTAAGTTGTTTGAACTTCAGTTTGTAACTTAACTTCAAACAACTTAATTCACTTACAATAAGTGCGTAAATGACTTGAGTAAATACACTGAAAAAGAGAATAGTTGAATGAATTAAGTTGTATGAACTTATTTCACTTACGATAAGTGCGTAAATGACTTGAGTAAATACACTGAAAAAGAGAATAGTTGAATGAATTAAGTTGTATGAACTTATTTCACTTACGATAAGTGCGTAAATGATGTGTAAATACACTGAAAAAAAAGAGAATAGCTGAATGAATTAAGTTGTTTGAACTTCAGTTTGTAACTTAACTTCAAACAACTTAATTCACTTACAATAAGTGCGTAAATGACTTGAGTAAATACACTGAAAAAGAGAATAGTTGAATGAATTAAGTTGTATGAACTTATTTCACTTACGATAAGTGCGTAAATGACTTGAGTAAATACACTGAAAAAAGAGAATAGTTGAATGAATTAAGTTGTTTGAACTTCAGTTTGTAACTTAACTTCAAACAACTTAATTCACTTACGATAAGTGTGTAAATGACTTGAGTAAATACACTGAAAAAGAGAATAGTTGAATGAATTAAGTTGTATGAACTTAATTCATTCAGCTATTCTCTTTTTTTCAGTGTATTTACACGTCATTTACGCACTTATCGTAAGTGAAATAAGTTGTTTGAACTTCAGTTTATAACTTAAGTTCAAACAACTTAAGTCACGATAAGTGCGTAAATGACATGTAAATACACTGAAAAAAGAGAATAGTTGAATTAAGTTGTATGAACTTAATTCACTTACGATAAGTGTGTAAATGACTTGAGTAAATACACTGAAAAAAGAGAATAGTTGAATTAATTAAGTTGTTTGAACTTCAGCTTGTAACTTAACTTCAAACAACTTAATTCACTTACGATAAGTGCGTAAATGACTTGAGTAAATACACTGAAAAAGAGAATAGTTGAATGAATTAAGTTGTTTGAACTTCAGTTTATAACTTAAGTTCAAACAACTTAAGTCACTTACAATAAGTGCGTAAATGACATGTAAATACACTGAAAAAAGAGAATAGTTGAATGAATTAAGTTGTATGAACTTAAGTTTATAACTTAAGGTCAAACAACTTAAGTCACTTACGATAAGTGCGTAAATGACGTGTAAATACACTGAAAAAAAGAGAATAGCTGAATGAATTAAGTTGTTTGAACTTCAGTTTATAACTTAAGTTCAAACAACTTAAGTCACTTACGATAAGTGCGTAAATGACATGTAAATACACTGAAAAAAGAGAATAGTTGAATTAAGTTGTATGAACTTAATTCACTTACGATAAGTGTGTAAATGACTTGAGTAAATACACTGAAAAAAGAGAATAGTTGAATGAATTAAGTTGTTTGAACTTCAGCTTGTAACTTAACTTCAAACAACTTAATTCACTTACGATAAGTGCGTAAATGACTTGAGTAAATACACTGAAAAAGAGAATAGTTGAATGAATTAAGTTGTATGAACTTAAGTTTGTAATTTAAGTTCAAACAAGTTAATTCACTTAGGATAAGTGCGTAAATGACTTGTGTAAATACACTGAAAAAAAGAGAATAGCTGAATGAATTAAGTTGTTTGAACTTCAGTTTATAACTTAAGTTCAAACAACTTAAGTCACTTACAATAAGTGCGTAAATGACATGTAAATACACTGAAAAAAGAGAATAGTTGAATGAATTAAGTTGTATGAACTTAAGTTTATAACTTAAGTTCAAACAACTTAAGTCACTTACGATAAGTGCGTAAATGACATGTAAATACACTGAAAAAAGAGAATAGTTGAATGAATTAAGTTGTATGAACTTAATTCACGTACGATAAGTGTGTAAATGACTTGTGTAAATACACTGAAAAAAGAGAATAGTTGAATGAATTAAGTTGTATGAACTTAATTCACTTACGATAAGTGCATAAATGACTTGAGTAAATGTAACTTAAGTGGTTTGAACTTAAGTTTGTAACTTAAGTTCAAACAACTTAATTCATTCAGGTTTTACCAGTTGTAACGCTTTTTTTAGTTAGTTCTTTTTTCAGTGTATGATGAATACCATCTGCACTCAAAAAATCTAATCTAAAAATCTATCTAAAAAATATATGTAGTCCCAACTAAATTAAATTAAACTATCTTGCATGGATGTGCTTTATTTGAGTTGAGCTACATATGTTTTTTAGATGGAAGTCCTGCTCATAATTGAACTGAGTTCATCCAATGACTCTTTTTTTTTTGAGTGTGTGTGTGTGTGTGTGTGTGTGTGTGTGTGTGTGTGATTCAGTGTGCACTAATGATGACTACAAAAGAAGGTTACTGCTGTATCACATGCCTATGTAAAGTGGTATTAATACATATGGCCAACTCTAAAGGTCACTGAATTACAGTCAGAGTAAGTTTTTATTGGTGAGCTGAAACATTTCCAGATTTTATGGTCATTGTAATTCCATTACCATAGAAGAGATATGAAAGACTATACATGTAATTAAAGTGTCTTAATTTAGTGTATGTATATATATTATAGCAGGAAGATGGTTTTGATTGTGGCCTACTTTTTAGACAAGGGTCAAAGAAGTCACAATGTTCACAGAGTACTCACGTCTGAACTCGTTCAGGATGTTGGACTGGAGAAAATGTGTATCCAATATGAAAGCGATCCTTGGAGTAGGTGACAAGTTATCGCGGTGACTAGGTGTTGGGTCAAGGGTCACAGAGTGCTCATGTGCAAACTCAAACTGTTGATCCAGAGCATATGTATCTAAAAGAAACCTTGGAAGCATTGATGGGCTATCACAGTGACAAGGTTTTGACCATGAGCTAGGTCACAAAGGTGGCAGAGCACTAATGTGGACACTTGTTAAGATATAGGACTGGAGAACATGTGTACTATCCCATAAGAAAGTGAGCCATAGAAGAGTTGATGGGTTATCACGGCCACAAGGACCTACATTTTATTCAGTCACAAAGGTGGCTGAGTGTGCGATCATGTTCAAGATATTGATCCAGAGAATGTATCCATCCAACATAAAATCAAAACACGGAGGAACTGATGGGTTTTCGCGGTAGCTAGCTAATCAGAAACAACCACAGAGAACATTACAGTGAGTAGACCATGACTGCTAGCTAGCTAGCTAATCAGAAACGACCACAGAGAACATTACAGTGAATAGTAGACCATGACTGCTAGCTAGGTAGCTAATCATAAACGACCACAGAGAACATTACAGTGAGTAGTAGACCATGACTGCTAGCTAGCTAGCTAATTATAAACAACCACAGAGAACATTACAGTGAGTAGTAGACCATGACTGCTAGCTAGCTAGCTAATCAGAAACACAGAGAACATTACAGTGAATAGTAGACCATGACTGCTAGCTAGCTAGCTAATCAGAAATGACCACAGAGAACATTACAGGGAGTAGTAGACCATGGCGGATAGCTAGCTAGCATATAATGCTGAAATTAGCAATTTATTACAAAGTTGTGGGCACATTTTTGTATTATCCACCATAGTCTTACGACTCACTGCAAATTATCTGTTTTTGTGTGTTCTTATGTGCGCTATGTGCTCGCTAAAACGCTACTTGGCTCATAAATCACAATTGTTATTGTGGACACAGTGTTTGTATTAGCCAGCATTATCACACTTAAATAACTGATAACATTTCAGAAGGTATAAATAAAAAAAGGAGATGGCATCCTGAGTAGCCTGGTTGATGCCATTTCTCTTTTAATCAAAATGTAATTGTAAAGAACATAAATTTAATCACAGATTGAGTTTTATCATCATGAAAAAATTAATTCAGATTTTTAAAAATGAGTTTTGCATCTTTTAGTCAGTTTTTCTTATTATTATTGGCTTTTAGAACATAATCTCCACTACTTAATAAGAAAATAAAAATGAAAAAATAAACCTTTTTCTAAAGCCTCTTAATGCAAATGGTGTCTAATCCTTATTTAAAGATCAGCAGGCTTTAATCTGGCACAGCGCAGCATTCCAGAAGCTCTGGGACGTCTTCCTGTTCTTGCCTCGAGGCACCTCATTCTGGAGAAAGTACGATTTGGGAACTTAAAAACACCTAAAATAGATGTGGCTGGGATTAGATAGACCCACGCCATGGTTACAAACACCAGGGATTTGATCACATCCGCCTACCGTTAGGTGATTAGAACCAAGGATCAGTAAGGTATAAGACCATTAGTGCTCAAAAAGGAGAGAAGCTGAGCATTACTTCCTCTAAATACCCTCGCACTCGCGTATTTATGCTACAATGGCCCTTTTAGCCATAACTGAATTATGCATTTTGAATACCGTCTTGAGAGCTGGAAGTTTCATCTGCGTGACTGTAAAAGAAGACGGGGTGAGGAGCGAAAGATTTGAGTGGGGGAAAGAGAGCGAGACGAGAGAGAGTCATTAGTCCTGCCCATTAGTATTCCATCCACAGCTTGTGCTGTGAGACAGCCGGTCTGTCCAAACAAACAACCAGCAGAGGGGGGAAGCCTCATTATAACTTAACTACTTTTTTCTCAACCGGAGTTCACATTCCATTGGACCATAAACACTGAAGCAGGGCCGTGGCCTTGACCTCGGACTCAGATGGTGCTCAGATCTTAGTGGCGGTTCACAAGATCACGAGGACCCGTCCGGTACAACTCAGGTCCCAGACAATAGAACAACTCGGACTGATCGATGGAAAAAGGTTTGCAGGTGTGTCTGCTAGTTGGTTTGTTGGTCACCAGGATACACTAAACCTGTGGACTGGTTTTGATGGAGTGGGGCCAAGGAGGAGTCATTGGATCGAGGGGAGGATCAACAAAGTGGGCATTTTTTTGTGTAAACGTTGGTCTACAAATTGTTGATTAATAGAGCAGATGGTACTTCCCACAGTACCCCTGTTCGAGCCTAAATCCAAGCTGATTCTGAAGGTCTCCATTGTGAAATGGAGGAATTCCCCCCCCCCCCAAAAGATCAGAAAACATGGTGTGTGTCCTGTTTTAAATCAACAAATAAAGGTTCCACCTAGAACCAAACTCACATTACCTGGTTGAGTGTCCGGAGCCTGAACAACCACACATTGGAGAGACATCCAAGCATTCGGCCAGGTCTTGGAGCATGAGCTGGTGCCACCACACTACGGAACCACCTCGGATTCTGGATGATATCCACCCAAACAGATGAGTCCATCGCTACCTCTTGAATGCAACTGAGCGAAGGCATCCCCTTGGCCTTGACACTGAAGTAGCTGCCTGCTGGATCATGTCCAGAAAAGAGGAACACATGACCAAAATGTCAGGGCTGATCTCTCAGAAACCACGTGATATTCCTGAGTTTCCAGAAGCAACCCTTCCAGTAATACCCAAGGATCCTCTTAAGAGACAGAGTACCCAAAGATATCTTGCCACTGCCCTTAGATCAGTGGTTTGCATCCAAGTCTCAAGTTGCACAGTAAGACACGAAGCACCAGAACCCTAAATATTTGTACCTTTGTTCTCCTGCAACCCCTATCAAGGAGGAGTTGCATGCAGGAGAACAACTGGTGACCTCCAACACTCACTGGATTGGTTCGCAGCCGAGTGTGAAGCGGCTGAGATGAGGATCAGCACCTCTAAATCTGAGGCCACGGTTCTCAGCAGGAAACCGATGGATTGCCTCTCCGGGTAGGGAATATAGTCTTGCCCCAAGTGAAGGAGTTCAAGTACCTTGGGGTCTTGTTCACAAGTGACGGGACAATGGAGTGTGAGATTGGCCAGAGAATCGGTGCAGCAGGGGCGATGTCCTACAGTACTGTTGTGAAGAAAAGGGAGCTGAGCCAAAAGGCGAAGCTCTCGATCTACTGGTCAATCTTGTTCTTACGCTCACCTATGGTCATGAGGGTTGGGTCATGACCAGAAGAACTAGATCGCATGTACAAGGACCAAAGTGGGCTTCCTTAGGAGGGTGGCTGGTGTCTCTCTTAGAGATAAGGTGAGACGTTCAGTCATCTGTGGGGAGCTCGGAGTAGAGCCGCTGCTCCTTCATGTTGAAAGGAGCCAGCTGAGGTGGTTCAGGCATCTGGTAAGGATGCCTCCTGGGCGTCTCCCTACGAAGTTGTTCCAGGCACGTCCATCTGGAAGGAGGCCATGGGGAAGACCAAGGACTACAACCCCTGGCAAAAATTATGGAATCACCGGCCTCGGAGGATGTTCTTTCAGTTGTTTAATTTTGTAGAAAAAAAGCAGATCACAGACACGACACAAAACTAAAGTCATTTCAAATGGCAACTTTCTGGCTTTAAGAAACACTATAAGAAATCAGAAAAAAAAATTGTGGCAGTCAGTAACGGTTACTTTTTTAGACCAAGCAGAGGGAAAAAAATATGGAATCACTCAATTCTGAGGAAAAAATTATGGAATCATGAAAAACAAAAGAACGCTCCAACACATCACTAGTATTTTGTTGCACCACCTCTGGCTTTTATAACAGCTTGCAGTCTCTGAGGCATGGACTTAATGAGTGACAAACAGTACTCTTCATCAATCTGGCTCCAACTTTCTCTCATTGCTGTTGTCAGATCAGCTTTGCAGGTTGGAGCCTTGTCATGGACCATTTTCTTCAACTTCCACCAAAGATTTTCAATTGGATTAAGATCCGGACTATTTGCAGGCCATGACATTGACCCTATGTGTCTTTTTGCAAGGGATGTTTTCACAGTTTTTGCTCTATGGCAAGATGCATTATCATCTTGAAAAATGATTTCATCATCCCCAAACATCCTTTCAATTGATGGGATAAGAAAAGTGTCCAAAATATCAACGTAAACTTGTGCATTTATTGATGATGTAATGACAGCCATCTCCCCAGTGCCTTTACCTGACATGCAGCCCCATATCATCAATGATTGTGAAAATTTACATGTTCTCTTCAGGCAGTCATCTTTATAAATCTCACTGGAACGGCACCAAACAAAAGTTCCAGCATCATCACCTTGCCCAATGCAGATTCGACATTCATCACTGAATATGACTTTCATCCAGTCATCCACAGTCCACGATTGCTTTTCCTTAGCCCATTGTAACCTTGTTTTTTTCTGTTTAGGTGTTAATGATGGCTTTCGTTTAGCTTTTCTGTATGTAAATCCCATTTCCTTTAGGCGGTTTCTTACAGTTCAGTCACAGACGTTGACTACAGTTTCCTCCCATTCGTTCCTCATTTGTTTTGTTGTGCATTTTCGATTTTTGAGACATATTGCTTTAGGTTTTCTGTCTTGACGCTTTGACGTCTTCCTTGGTCTACCAGTATGTTTGCCTTTTACAACCTTTCCATGTTGTTTGTATTTGGTCCAGAGTTTAGACACAGCTGACTGTGAACAACCAACATCTTTTGCAACATTGTGTGATGATTTACCCTCTTTTAAGAGTTTGATAATCCTCTCCTTTGTTTCAATTGACGTCTCTCGTGTTGGAGCCATGATTCATGTCAGTCCACTTGGTGCAACAGCTCTCCAAGGTGTGATCACTCCTTTTTAGATGCAGACTAACGAGCAGATCTGATTTGATGCAGGTGTTAGTTTTGGGGATGAAAATTTACAGGGTGATTCCATAATTTATTCCTCAGAATTGAGTGAGTCCATATTTTTTTCCCTCTGCTTGGTCTAAAAAAGTAACCGTTACTGACTGCCACAATTTTTTTTCTTGGTTTCTTATAGTGTTTCTTAAAGCCAGAAAGTTGCCATTTGAAATGACTTTAGTTTTGTGTCATGTCTGTGATCTGCTTTTTTTCTACAAAATTCAACAACTGAATGAACATCCTCCGAGGCCGGTGATTCCATAATTTTTGCCAGGGGTTGTAGGTGGAGAGATTATATCTCCACACTGGCATGGGAACACCAGGCCAATGTGGCCCTCACTGACTCTCTGCCTGGAATCCCCCAGTCAGAGAGGGTCAATGTGGTATGGGAGAGGGAAGTCTGGGTTCCCCTGCTAGAGCTGTTGCCCCCGCGACCCGATCTCAGATAAGCGGTTGATGATGATGACGACGACGACGATGATGATGTTCTCCTGCAAAGATATTAGCATCTCCAAACATCTCTGTCCATTGACCTCATGACTCCATAAGCTTTTCCCAAGCATCTCCTGATCTCCAACACCAAGGACCCAGAGACCACAATCTAACAATAAACTACACGTTTGGTCAAAGCGTTAGAAGATAAGGCCTGCTGATGGGGTCTCCTTGTAATTCCATCATTTCCCCATTGGGACTGACAAGCTGCTTCGCTAATTCTCAACTATATTTCAGTTAGGATTGCAGATTTCCATTAATTAGTAGGTTTGATCCCCAGTTGCAAGTGAGTGTCAGTGTATCCTTGAGCAAGAACCTGAATTCAAGAATTGCTCATCCTTGGGAAAAGACCGACTCCACGTCAGCATGGAAGAAAAGATACAGATCAATACCCATCCACATTTTTTTGGGAAGTAAATGCACCCTACATGTGTTTGAACCCTCATGATCTCCCTGAACATCTCTATTTACCTAGAAAGACCTACAGCAAGAAACAAAAACCACTTAGTAACGCTCCCAACAATACACTGGTTTTAAAATGTAAGTTGGGTCACATGTAGTAAAAATCATTCAGAATGTGCACTGGCATAAATCGTCCTCTGCTTCCAGCTCCGAATATGACTCAGCTCATTGATACCGTTGGTACATGTGCCTCATCTTCTTCATTGGATGTGAAGCGTACCAGCGTTTGACCCTTTATCTGGCACAGGGCGAGCCGCGTCTGCACATTGAATCTGTTACTTTATGTTGCACACATATTTCAGAAGGCATTTTTCGGGGTGATTGGTACAGATTGGCAAGGATCCTATCATATATACACACACACCAGAGGTCTAGTTATGTACCTTATCAGCAAGGTAACATACCACCATCTGTCTCAAATCAGCAAATATTATGTCGTACACTTACTAATGCTCAGTGGCGAGATGAAAGGTCACAAGCATTGCCTTAGGCTGTGGCTGTGACTCCGTGCATAACCCCATGGGCTCCCCGCGGCTCAGCACAGCCCGTGTTGCCGAGCGGCTCAGAGAAGTGCGTTCTTTGGGAACTGGAATGATTGCATCTGTCCACACCGCCAAATGGGTTCCCATTTTATTTGTAAATTGTTCCGCATACAGTGTTGTCACATTTGCTGTTTAGTAAATGATGCTGGAACAGACAGGTCTTTGCAAAGATGATTGTCGATAGTGATGGCAGTGGGCACAGAAGCTCTGGTGGATGGAAATGGCTCATACAGAAGCAGGCCGATGGGGAACAGGATGGATCTCTTAGTCGGACTTCAGTAAATACAGTATTATGTGTGTCAGGGCAACACTGAATGACCATGGAGTGTTTTCCAAATTGGAGGCATTTTCGTTCATGGCTATCATCTGCAGAAGCTACAATCTCGGCAAAAGTACAAGTTCTGCGGAGGCGCCGTAGTGAAATAAATCAGGATTATGAACCAATTCAATGGGTTCTTTTTTGAAGTCTTACAGAAACTATTGTATTTTACTGTTTCAAATTCAGTGTTGCTTTTAGATGTCAGATGCCATTTAAGCTAAATAAATAATAGGAACAAATGGAGTAAAACCTCTTCTAGGATCAAGTTGCCCACTTTTCCAGCAACTTCATATAAATCACCAGCTGTCTTAAAATAGAAGTTTGGAGGTAAAACTATCACAGAATTATTGAGCCTGTTTCTGTGCCTGTAGCTTTAAATGGAAAGGAGCAGATGCTGACCACGCCCCCTCTCCAATGAGATAGAAAGCGAAGGGAAGACACCACCTATGTGGGCATGTCACAAAGCACAGGCTGGTTCTGTGGGCATATCTGAAGCAAGTGGGTCATTTTGTGTTCCATGACAGTGAATCTTTTTCTCCAAAGCAATTGGGTCATTTAGTGTTTTAATAGTGAATAATTTTCCAAAGCAGTTGGGCCGTTTAGTGTTTCAATAGTGAATCATGTAGTTTCAAGGAAAGTGATTCATTTCATGAAAAAAAAAGAATAATGTATTATTTTTAGTGTTTCAAGACAGTCAATCACTTTCTGAATCAATGGGGTCATGGACATGTCAATAATCATCCTGTAAACATAGGGTCAGTGAGTGTTTCAACCGTGAATCATGTAGTGTTTCAATAGTGAATCATTTCCTGTAGAAACTGGGTCATTTCTTGCTCCCATGACAGTAAATTATTTTTTCCAAAGCAGTTGGGTCATTTAGTGTTTCAAGAGTGAATCATTTAGTGCTTCAATAGTGAATCATTTTCTGAAGCAGGTCAGACACTGTTTCAAGGAAAGCGATTCATTTCATGACAAAAATGGATAATGTATTATTTTTAGTGTTTCAAGACAGCCAATCACTTTCTGAATCAATGGGGTCACGGACATGTCAATAATCATCCTGTAAACATAGGGTCATTTAGTGTTTCAACCGTGAATCATGTAGTGTTTCAATAGTGAATCATTTCCTGTAGAAACTGGGTCATTTCTTGCTCCCATAACAGTAAATTATTTTTTCCAAAGCAGTTGGGTCATTTAGTGTTTCAAGAGTGAATCATTTAGTGCTTCAATAGTGAATCATTTTCTGAAGCAGTTGAGACACTGTTTCAAGGAAAGCGATTCATTTCATGACAAAAATGGATAATGTATTATTTTTAGTGTTTCAAGACAGCCAATCACTTTCTGAAGCAATGGGGTCACGGACATGTCAATAATCATACAGTAAACATAGGGTCATTGAGTGTTTCAACAGTGAATCATGTAGTGTTTCAATAGCGAATCATTTCCTGTAGAAACTGGGACATTTCTTGCTCCATGACAGTGAATTATTTTTTCCAAAGCAGTTGGGTCATTTAGTGTTTCAAGAGTGAATCATTTAGTGCTTCAATAGTGAATCATTTTCTGAAGCAGCTGAGACACTGTTTCAAGGAAAGTGATTCATTTCATGACAAAAACTGATAATGTATTATTTTTAGTGTTTCAAGACAGCCAATCACTTGTCAATGATCATACGGTAAACATAGGGTCATTGAGTTTCAACAGTGATCATTTTGTGAAGCAGTTGAGTCATTCACTGTTTCATGACAGGTGTCTTGACAGAATGCTTTGAGTACTTCAGAAAGTGAACTACTTTCTGACTTTCTGAAGCAATTGTTAATATACTGTTTAGAGTATTCTGAAACAATTTTTCAAAGCAATAATTTCAAAACTGTTTTTTCTGAATCAGTGGTGGCATTTAATATTTGAGCTCTTTGTTGAAGCCATTGCTTCACAAACACTTGCAATTATTTCCAATTTTTAGTTTTTAACTCTTTTCATCAGACTGGTTCAGTGGGTGTGTCTTATGAAACAAGATGAGGGTCGAGATGTAGACTTCTGTGACACAAAATTCGAAACTTTTTTTTTTTTTACCTCTGTGTGGCTTCTTGCTGAAGCACAGAAGAGATGATTGGCTAATCAAATAATATATGTACAAGGTTTGTGACGTGCTGTCACGCATCCCTGCAAATTCTCGGCCGTGCATCATTTAAATGACGCCAGATTTAAAGCCAGGGTCGCGTTTGGACCACAACTAAATAATGAAGCTCAAAGTTTACACCAAATGCCAGGAAAGGATTATTTGGTTTCTTTTAAAAAGGTATTTTCTCCTCCTAGCAGAGATAGCATGCTATGCTATGCTAACAGGGTGAAAATTAGCTCCGTTCTTGTCTTCAGCTATATTTTCTAGAACCAGCAAGTCACACTGCCCCCTACAGACAGAACTGTGGGTCATTTGTTTGAAATGTTTTGCCACAAAAGTCCAACTGTAGTAGGTAGATTAAAAATAGATTTTGTGCAGTACGACCCCTTTAAGCTAATGAATTTGTGTGAGTGTGGGGCGACATTCATTGACATACAACGTCAATGCAGCTGCAACAAGCAAACAGCAGCTGATTTTATTGTGGAATAAATTAGGTGGTGTGGACGGTGCGTATTGAATTCCCATCAGCCATGCTGGCTGATGTCACAAGACCTCAGGCGGTGGATCTCTGTGGGGCTACACGTGCTCTCCTCGGTCTCAAATACAGCTCAGAGATTCTCCTGGGAACTGAACAGCCACGTACCAAACACAGCAATTACCTCTGTCATGGTTTCAGTGCCTTTTGTTTGGCTGATGGTCAGCAAGGCTTCTTACAAGGACATGATTTTAATGAAAACTGATGGACGGGTTGGTCTTGGGTTAAGGAGGCATTGATTACATTTTGATGATGGATCCAGATTAAAGGGGGGAGGGGGGAGGGGTTTCTTGCCTTTATTTTTGAACCGGGGTTGTCTTTATCCTGATTGTTCCCTTATTCCTTGATTCTCTGGTCTTGATTCCTTTGATCCTATAATTACAATTGCTGATTAGTTTAGCAACAAAGAAAGGGATGGTCTTTATCCACCCCTCCTTTCAAATTCCTTTGATCCTGATTACATGATCAAAACAGAAATGACAAATACCAATAAAAACAAGAAGGCAAAATTCAAGAGGCAAAGCTCCTCGATCAACGACCAAAGATGAGTGATCAGAATAAAAATTCAGGCTCAAAGTTTAGGAATCCAGGTTCAAGGTCAGGATCAAAGGACAGACACCAGGATCAAAGTGAAGGATCAAAGATCAGGATTACAGGTCACAAATCAAACACCAAGCTCAGGATCAAAAGGACAATCAAAGCCAAGGATCAAAGATTAGGACTGCAGGCCAGCAATCAGACACCAAGATTAGGATCAAAAGGACAGAAATTGCAATCAAAGATCAGGATTACAGATTAGTCATCAGACACCAAGATTAACATCAAAGTACAGACACTGCAATCAAAGCCAAGGATCAAAGATTAGGACTGCAGGCCAGCAATCAGACACCAAGATTAGCATCACAGGCCAGCAATAGTGACTGAAACTCAAAGCTCAGGAGCAAAACTGTAATCAGGATCGATGGTCAGGATCAAATATGAGTGAAGAGGCTCACAGACCAGCAATCATAAGCAAAGGGGCTTAACCAGGATAAAAAGCAGTGATCAGGATGAAAGTGATTAAGAACACGGATCAGTTTCAAAAGGTCAGCAATCTGAAATCAAGGACCAGGATCAAAGGAGGATGAAAGTTCTGTATCAAAGATCAGGCTCACAGGTCAAGAACCAGGATCAAAAAGGTCAGCAATCAGGATCTAAGAATGTTAGAGAAGAGATCAAAGGAATTACCTTCTCGCAGTCTCAAAGAGTAAAAGACAAAGGAGAAGGACCGTGGTAGAGGTGAGAGCAGCCTGAGAGTCTTTCTAGTTTCTAAAAAACTGCGGCGACCCAGAATGTGATTCAACAGTCTAACAAATGTTATGTGCTGAATAACTTAAACCTTTCAGACGTTACCGGCTACAGGGTGGACTTTATCTTTATCAGCAAACCTTAGTCACCTCAGACGGAGCGTTTGCCTCCCAAATCCATCTCGTCGTGCCAAATGGCCCCAAAGACGATGCAATAAAAGTGAAGCATGAGCTTCGGCCACACGTCACGGCCTCGACAGATCAGAGACGTCCAATCTTCCTTTGTCCATTCTTCTCAGTAAATAAATCAACGTTTCCTTGAAGGTTGGAAATAAGACTGTCAGCGAGCCCTGGAATATAGTGTATGAGGTCCGTTGTGAGCGATGTTTGATTCATTGAGGGTCATGCAGAGATGAGCACAGTGTTTTCCGAGAAGCTGTTAGTTTTCTGCAGTTTGCTGAGAACAGCAAGATGGTGTCTTTTGCATCAATGCATTATTAGTACTTCTCAAAACAGAAGCAATAAGAAATAAGGGAGGAGGTGTGCTAGTGGTTAAGCAGTGGGCTTGTGACAAAAAGGATCCATGGTTCGAATCCCACTCAGGCAGGAAATTCACTAAGGGTTGAAGACCTTAATCTCTAAGCTGCTTCTGCAGTTTAAAGTTGAGTGCCTTGCATGGTTTTGAGAATTTTGTGAAGCAACAGGGTCATTTAGTATTTCAAGTAAGTAAAACATTTTCTAAAACAAGAGGCTTGTATCTTTGAGTGTTTCACATGTTACAGTGAATCATTGTTTGAAGCAATATACTCGTTTCGTGCTTTGGGATAATGAATCATTTTGTGAAGCCATAGAATCATTTAGTGTTTCAAGTCAGTAAAATCATGTTCTGAAGCAAGAGTCATTTATTCTTGAGTTAACATGTTAAGACAGTGAATCATTTTCTGAAGCCATAGACTCATTTAGTGTTTCAAGTCAGTAAATCATTTTGTGAAGCCATAGACTCATTTAGTGTTTCAAGTCAGTAAATCATTTTGTGAAGCCATAGACTCATTTAGTGTTTCAAGTCAGTAAAATCATCTCCTGAAGCAAGAGTCATTTATTTTTGAGTGTTTCACATGTTAAGACAGTGAATCATTGTTTGAAGCAATAGGCTCTTTTCGTGCTTTGGGATAATGAGTCATTTTCTGAAGCCATAGGATCATTTAGTGTTTCAAGTCAGTAAATCATTTTCTGAAGCCATAGACTCATTTAGTGTTTCAAGTCAGTAAAATCATTGTCTGAAGCAAGAGTCATTTATTCTTGAGTTAACATGTTAAGACAGTGAATCATTTTCTGAAGCCATAGACTCATTTAGTGTTTCAAGTCAGTAAAATCATTTTCTGAAGCCATAGACTCATTTAGTGTTTCAAGTCAGTAAAATCATTGTCTGAAGCAAGAGTCATTTATTCTTGAGTTAACATGTTAAGACAGTGAATCATTTTCTGAAGCCATAGACTCATTTAGTGTTTCAAGTCAGTAAAATCATTTTCTGAAGCCATAGACTCATTTAGTGTTTCAAGTCAGTAAAATCATTTTCTGAAGCAAGAGTCATTTATTCTTGAGTTAACATGTTAAGACAGTGAATAATTTTCTGAAGCCATAGACTCATTTAGTGTTTCAAGTAGTAAAATCATTTTCTGAAGCAAGAGTCATTTATTCTTGAGTGTTTAACATGTTAAGACAGTGAATCATTGTCTGAAGCAATAGACTCAGTGTTTTGGGACAGTGAATCATTTTGTGAAGCAATAAGGTCATTTAGTGTTTCAAGTCAGTAAAATCATTTCCTGAAGCAAGAGTCATTTATTTATTATGCACTTTACATGTTAAGACAGTGAGCCATTTTCTCAAGCAATTTAACCTTTAACGTCCCTCAAGATGTTTCATCATCTTCCGAAACAACCGCCCAGTTAATCATTTTCTGAAGCACTCATGTAATTTTGTTACCTAAATGATTCAGTGTCTTGAATCATTTTTTTGAATCATTTAGGTAATTTAGCTTTAAAAATATTGAAGGGCCATTATCATTTAGTGTTTGAGTGTTCATAAAATTAATTTTCTGAAGCCATTGGTTCATTTGAGCATTTAGAAAGATGAGTCTTTTTGAAGCAATTCTTTGTTTTTAAAAAGGTTTCTGTCATCATTATTTGTAATATCTTTGGAGATGTGCCAGCTAAGCTACACCCGGGTTTGTGAAACACTGACAGTTTAAAGCAGGATTCAGATAAAATCTTTACTGATGCTTATTTGAGAAAGACAAACAGCAGCTGAGGCAAGCTTCATGTCATAAATATTCCCCGCCTCTTGTGTCGACAGCATATTTTCTGAGGCCGAGGGGAAGTTTTGACATGTTTGAGAGGATCTTGCATTCAGAGGGGTGTTTCATGGCCGTTTTCTTGAATGAATTTCGATGCGCCACTGCGGTCCGGGCATCTCTAACAGTCCCGACACGCCTTTGTTCTCTCCCCAGTTTCTTGTCTGATCACCGGCAGCCCACAGGGGGAGGAAGCTCCTTTGGCCGAGTGCTCCAGAAGGCTTTCCGTTTGAACACCTTCTAACATATTTGAACAATTTATGCAGGGATGAGTGTAGATAATTCAAAGTCTGCCATAACAGTGTTTTTGGTGAGATGAAAAGACCTGCAGGAGGGGCAACAAACTGGCCTACCCCAAAACGGATGATAGTTTGAGTGGAACCTGTAATGCAGCTGCTATCTTACATCTACAGAAATTATGTGAAATGATCTCCTCACCATAGAAAGAAAGAAAGAAAAATACCTGATACTAGCTGCAGAATTCATGTCTTGACACAATTTTTTAAAACATCTCCAAACAAAATTTGCTTTATTCCTCTCGTGCACTTCATATAATTAACTAGGACTCTGACCTGTGGGGAACCAGGGGTTCAAGATGTGGCCGTTTGTACTATATATGGAGGACAGCTGACTTTTGGTGGAAAATCTGTTTCTAGTTACGCTTAATTTTTTTTTTTTAAATATTGACATGGAAAAAATTATTTGCTTTTATGAAAGTCTTTATTGAAGGTTTAATCTGTTTTCAGTTGTGTTCAATTTTATAAATTTAATTTTTGCTGCCAATAACTGTTTCTGAACCTGTGTATCCAGTACCATATTCCATGCAAAGAAATTACAAAAAACTGAAGTTTTATATTTGCACTGTGACAGTGTTCACATTCAGTCACATTTCTTTTTTTTTTTTTTTTTTTTGGCCTGTGTGAGACATTTCTGCTGTTTTTCCGGAGTGTGAACATGTTAATTCTGGGTTTGGGCTCACATGCACACAGCAAATGTCCAGCTTTGAATCTGCTGCCTGGGATGTTCGAAGATGGACAGACTGATGAATTCTGTCAGGTCTGCAGCAACCTCACATGCTTTTATTTTGAAATACAGGCTCTTATTGTGGAAGTGCGTATTGGTCTGATCACCTTACCGTTTTCACGACTTGAATCTTCATGAAAAAATACATAAGTATGCCAAAGGTCGAAAGTCAGCTCTTTCTGGATTTCAGTTGATGCACCAGATACACAAACACACAGAGGCCACGCCCCTTTTATTACACGGATAAGTAATTAAATTCCAGCTTCACAATCATATGTTTGGATTAGAGTAGTAATACAGTATCAAGTCTCCATTTTTTTCCTGTACTGTCACACAATAGTGTAGCAGATAACAGAATATTTCAGAGGAGTCATTCAAAATCATAGCACCAAATTTGTCAAAAAACCTCCCAAAACATTCTTTTCAAAACAGCAGCCACGCTCGGTATGGAAATTCTTCTCTGGATTTTCTTAATATTGATGAGCTAATCATCAAATCATGCTTTTTTAGTCACATAGACCCAAAAATTTGGAAGTCCACACACTATTCCTCAACTCGAGCAGGATTACTTTCAAAGTATGTGGACCTAGGTTTGATTCCTGGGTACCTTGGACAAGACAGTGTGCATCATCCAGGTCCAACCAGCTGTAAATGTGAACCAGCGTCAGCTGGGGAAGCAACCTGTGTTGGCCCAGCGTCCTGTGTGGTTGGGCGTAGTTATAGACTCTCATCTGCTTTATGGCTTTATGACATGTGGGACTAAGCCCCGCCCTGATGGGCCTCAGGTCCTGTATCAGAATCACAAACTAACTTTTTACTCACCAGGATCATCCATTGGTCCACCTGGCGGGATAGTGTGCAGCGGCCCCCGTGGGCTTCTTCAAAAAAAGATTTATTTATTTGAAATCAAATCAAATCAAATCAATTTTATTTATATAGCGCCAAATCACAACAAACAGTTGCCCCAAGGCGCTTTATATTGTAAGGCAAAAGCCATACAATAATTACAGAAAAACCCCAATGGTCAAAACGACCCCCTGTGAGCAAGCACTTGGCGACAGTGGGAAGGAAAAACTCCCTTTTAACAGGAAGAAACCTCCAGCAGAACCAGGCTCAGGGAGGGGCAGTCTTCTGCTGGGACTGGTTGGGGCTGAGGGAGAGAACCAGGAAAAAGATATGCTGTGGAGGGGAGCAGAGATCAATCACTAATGATTAAATGCAGAGTGGTGCATACAGAGCAAAAAGAGAAAGAAACACTCAGTGCATCATGGGAACCCCCCAGCAGTCTACGTCTATAGCAGCATAACTAAGGGATGGTTCAGGGTTACCTGATCCAGCCCCAACTATAAGCTTTAGCAAAAAGGAAAGTTTTAAGCCTAATCTTAAAAGTAGAGAGGGTGTCTGTCTCCCTGATCTGAATTGGGAGCTGGTTCCACAGGAGAGGAGCCTGAAAGCTGAAGGCTCTGCCTCCCATTCTACTCTTACAAACCCTAGGAACTACAAGTAAGCCTGCAGTCTGAGAGTGAAGCGCTCTATTGGGGTGATATGGTACTACGAGGTCCCTAAGATAAGATGGGACCTGATTATTCAAAACCTTATAAGTAAGAAGAAGAATTTTAAATTCTATTCTAGAATTAACAGGAAGCCAATGAAGAGAGGCCAATATGGGTGAGATATGCTCTCTCCTTCTAGTCCCCGTCAGTACTCTAGCTGCAGCATTTTGAATTAACTGAAGGCTTTTCAGGGAACTTTTAGGACAACCTGATAATAATGAATTACAATAGTCCAGCCTAGAGGAAATAAATGCATGAATTAGTTTTTCAGCATCACTCTGAGACAAGACCTTTCTAATTTTAGAGATATTGCGCAAATGCAAAAAAGCAGTCCTACATATTTGTTTAATATGCGCATTGAATGACATATCCTGATCAAAAATGACTCCAAGATTTCTCACAGTATTACTAGATGTCAGGGTAATGCCATCCAGAGTAAGGATCTGATTAGACACCATGTTTCTAAGATTTGTGGGGCCAAGTACAATAACTTCACTTTTATCTGAGTTTAAAAGCAGGAAATTAGAGGTCATCCATGTCTTTATGTCTGTAAGACAATCCTGCAGTTTAGCTAATTGGTGTGTGTCCTCTGGCTTCATGGATAGATAAAGCTGGGTATCATCTGCGTAACAATGAAAATTTAAGCAATGCCGTCTAATAATACTGCCTAAGGGAAGCATGTATAAAGTGAATAAAATTGGTCCTAGCACAGAACCTTGTGGAACTCCATAATTAACCTTAGTCTGTGAAGAAGATTCCCCATTTACATGAACAAATTGTAATCTATTAGACAAATATGATTCAAACCACCGCAGCGCAGTGCCTTTAATACCTATGGCATGCTCTAATCTCTGTAATAAAATTTTATGGTCAACAGAATCAAAAGCAGCACTGAGGTCTAACAGAACAAGCACAGAGATAAGTCCACTGTCTGAGGCCATAAGAAGATCATTTGTAACCTTCACTAATGCTGTTTCTGTACTATGATGAATTCTAAACCCTGACTGAAACTCTTCAAATAGACCATTCCTCTGCAGATGATCAGTTAGCTGTTTTACAGCTGTTTTTCTTCCTTTGAGAGAAAAGGAAGGTTGGAGATTGGCCTATAATTAGCTAAGATAGCTGGGTCAAGTGATGGCTTTTTAAGTAATGGTTTAATTACTGCCACCTTAAAAGCCTGTGGTACATAGCCAACTAATAAAGATAGATTGATCATATTTAAGATCGAAGCATTAATTAATGGTAGGGCTTCCTTGAGCAGCCTGGTAGGAATGGGGTCTAATAGACATGTTGATGGTTTGGAGGAAGTAACTAATGAAAATAACTCAGACAGAACAATCGGAGAGAAAGAGTCTAACCAAATACCGGCATCACTGAAAGCAGCCAAAGAGAACGATATGTCTTTGGGATGGTTATGAGTAATTTTTCTCTAATAGTTAAAATTTTATTAGCAAAGAAAGTCACGAAGTCATTACTAGTTAAAGTTAAAGGAATACTCGGCTCAATAGAGCTCTGACTCTTTGTCAGCCTGGCTACAGTGCTGAAAAGAAACCTGGGGTTGTTCTTATTTTCTTCAATTAGTGATGAGTAGTAAGATGTCCTAGCTTTACGGAGGGCTTTTTTATAGAGCAACAGACTCTTTTTCCAGGCTAAGTGAAGATCTTCTAAATTAGTGAGACGTCATTTCCTCTCCAACTTATGGGTTATCAGCTTTAAGCTGCGAGTTTGTGAGTTATACCACGGAGTCAGGCACTTCTGATTTAAAGCTCTCTTTTTCAGAGGAGCTACAGCATCCAAAGTTGTCCTCAATGAGGATATAAAACTATTGACGAGATAATCTATCTCAGTCACAGAGTTTAGGTAGCTACTCTGAACTGTGTTGGTATATGACATTGGAGAACATAAAGAAGGAATCATATCCTTAAACCTAGTTACAGCGCTCACTAAATCACTAAATCAAATTTAGTGATTTGAAATATTATTTCATTTACCCGCTGCACCAAAACCAGTGCAACATAGATTTGAATATGTGCAAAGTAGTTAAAAAAAATAAATCAAAATGGTTCAGCATGCAGAACATTTAAAGAGAGAAGAAGTGCAGCAAAAGCTGGAGAATCAGAGTTTGAGCACCACAAGGTTTAAACACAAAGTCGAGGGGAACGTTCAGCACCGCGATGAGAACATGTGGACGGTCGGAGTCAGTTACTGCTGCAGAGTGCAGAGGTCACCGTGCACAGATCATGAGGGCCCTCTGCTGACAGACACACACACACACACACACACACACACACACACACACACACACACACACACACACACACACACACACACACACACACACACACACACACACACACACACACACACAGAACAGCAAAAACACGCTTTCACCCTCCCAGTGCCTCCTGCAGGGAATTAAAGTAGGACAGCAGCATTCTAATCATCATTTAGCAGGAAGATGAGATTTCAAACACCCACCTTCTGCTGCAGGAGAAATTAAGTCCTGATTTATGGACGTGGAATTAATTCCACACAAAGACGTCAGCGCAAAACGAATCATTTTCAGTCGCACGCAAGCTGCCATCAAATTATGCGTTTTAGTTTGGATTTCTCTGGAAATGTGACACATTTCACATCGACTGAGTTATGGTCTTTTAATAATGGCTGGTTGCACCTTTATTTTAATGAAAAAAAAAAGAGTAACTGTTTCTTTTTTGAAAAAAATCTTTTTTAACAATCACTTTAATTTGCATTTGAATTTTGAACAACATCTCCTTAGTCTGCATAATGTGGTGCACATATTTTGAAATTTTGACATTTTACAGCCAGAAGTGTCAAATCAAATCAGTCCATCAATCAAAGCCTTGAAAATCACAATTTCAAAGTAACAGGCAGCAAATTTATTCAGGCTGTCTTTTAAATGAACAGTTTACTACTTAAAAAAAAATAAAAAATCTGCATTTTAACTCTTTTCTCTGTGCTACTTTACAACTTAAAGGGGAACTTTGGAATTTTTTTCAACTTGCTATTTTTATTTTTAGTTTTTTTGGTTCATCTTTTTGCTCAGGAAAAAAAAAGATTTTAATCTGTGCTTTATTAACAGAGCGCAAAAAAAACCGCCATGGCTAACCGGCTACATAATGTAACTGGGCGGGGCAAGCTGACATTCAGTAAATTTGTCGCTGTTGAACAGGGGAAAATGGCATTACAAGTGTCTGTTAGCACACAGAGGATCTGTACGGAGTTAAATGTGTACGTTTGTACACTGTATTGACATAAACCTCTTAAAATAACTGAATATACAGTAAACCTCCAGTCTATTGTGCTGCTGTCCAATGACGCATCACCGTACAAGTCGATTACCGATGGGGGCGATTTGGCTTCTGCTTACAACAAGAATATAATTATATCTACATTAATGTAGAAATAAAGCAATGTTTTGCAAAACTGAACAATGCAAACATATTCCAGATATAATCGTCAACATTTTTTCTGCACATATTACAAAAAAGTTACAAACATTATTCTAAAAGTGCTGCTACACCAACATCTTTCTTTGAAGTTTAAATTTCACAAATGCAGGGTGAACACAAAAACACTCCTTGGTGTCAAATATTTATAATATAATTTAATAATATAATTTATAATAACAATTTTACAATTTTGGTATCTACAGTTGCAGAAACCCATCAAGTTTTCTTCTCTTTTGCAGATTCTTCTTCGTCAAAATTATAACATTATTCCTGCAACTTTTGATGTTATAAATATTTGACACCAAGGAGTGTTTTTGTGTTCACCCTGTAAATTTATGATTTAAAAAAGGCTACAAATAAAGTGTCTAAAAGAAGATTTCATAAGTTTTGATATTTTTCAGTAAGCTTCACACACACAAACTGTTTATTGTGTTTCAAACATGGCGTCCTTTTATGACACCACTTATACTAATCAGTTATAAATATTTTGCTGATCAATCTAAACTTTAGCCTGGGGATCCCCTGGGAAGACTTACAGGATTTGGCCAAGAGGGAGGTGTGGGATGAGCTGCTTCATCTGCTGACACTGCATCCTCGAGCTGGACAAGCAGCAGAAAATAAAGGAATGACTGAATTAATATCAAGGTTTAGACCATCTCTCTAGCCCTACCAATTGTAGAGATGTAGCCAAAAATGTTTTTGTTGACCTTCGTCTTTGTTTGATCCTCTCCAAAAGTTAATCATCTTGATATACCTGCCCATGTATTATTTCCACCAACTTTGGTGAAAATCTATTCAGCCATTTTTTAGTTATCTTGTTCAGACAGATGACCTCACCAGCTCATAATAATCCACACTTCTATGACAGGCAGTTCTAGCTCTGTTTAATACAGTGATTGAATTAAGTTCACAACCTCATTCACTCATCTTCAACCGTTTATTCCAGTTAGGGGAGGTTTGTTAAGTGGTTAAGGTGTTGGGCTTGAGTCCAGAAGATCATGGGTTCAAATCCCTGCCTGACTGGAAAATCACTAAGGGCCCTTGGCCAAGGCCTTTAATCCCCTAGTTGCTCCTGGTGTGTAGTGAGCGCCTTGTATGGCAGCACCCTGACATCGGGGTGAATGTGAGGCATAATTGTAAAGCGCTTTGAGCATCTGATGCAGATGGAAAAGCGCTATATAAATGCAGTCCATTTACCATTTAAGGGTCAGCAGTCACTGGGCATGAGGTGGGGTGCACCCTGGACAGGACGCCAGTCTGTCGCAGGGCCACATGTAGACAAAACAAACACATTCACACCTGCAATTTAAAGTTTCCCATCCACCTAAGTTTTGGATGTAGGAGGACGCTGGAGGGAACTCATGCTAACACGGGGAGAACATGCAAAGTCCGCACAGGAATCAACCCCATAACCTTCTTGCTGTGAGGCAACAGTGGGCAACACTAATCCACCGCGCTCCCCCAGGTCACAACCTATAAAACAGTATTTGTAAAATCCAATACACTGCTTTTTTAAACAATGGAGGGGCAAAAAAAAATCTGGATTTACTCCAAAATTTAATAAGAATTTTCCTTTAGCTGAAGTTTTGGCTTTCTGCCACATTTGATGAAAATCTCAGTATTATATGTCATCTTACTGACATTCGGGCAAGTAAATGATAATGAAAACATAACTTTCAAGCAGAACCAATCATTTTACAACCAATGCCGAGTCGCTTTTCTTTTTCCTTACAAAAGAACCCAGTATTGCGTTGAACGCGTCCCTCCTGCAGCCGGAGAGTTTGTCAACAACAAAAACACAGAAATTTTTATTCATTCCATTTTCACCTCCACGGCGTTGGGCTATCTTTCTGTTTCAGACGGGACTCCGAGGATGTTCAAGGAGGAAAACTACAGAGAGGAACAAATCCCCAACCAAAGCAGCAGAGAAACATCTTTATATTGAACGCAGCCCCTGAAACTGGCGTCTCTCTGCGGCTCGTCTGCCCGGGACCGGCGTGTGACGAAATACTAATCAGAGCAGCATTAAAAAAAAAAAAAAAATCAGAAAAGGAAATCGAACACAGGGTTGGAATGAGTCAGATCCACCCCAGGTGCAAACCGCCGGCGTCCTTCAGAAAAAAAAGTCAAAAACAACCACATTCAAAAACTCATATGATTAAAAAGGCCTGAAGTTGCTCGGTTGCAGTCATCCCTGAAATTGGATGGATGTGGTGTTCGAGCTGAGATGCAAAGGCCAGTGGAGATGGAGCATTATTGTTATTTTAAAATCAATATGTTGTTTTCGGCGCCACTTGTTGTGGACTTGACCTAAAGGTGTGAAAGCAGCTGAGGGTTTGTGTTGTGCAGGACTTCGATTCTGAACTGTAACGGTTTCTCTGCCTCGCCGTGTGATCCGAGGTGAGCCTCAGCCTGGAGGGAAATTTACCAGCGTTTGCCTTTGTGAGGTTTTCATATTCTGCAGTCGAGCTTTGTTCTTCTGCCACGCAGGCTACAAGGGAAACAGAGAGCGCGGCGGTGCATCAGCAAGGCAAAGATACAGTACGGAATCTTTGTTATTCAACATCACAGAGACTATAGACCTGAACCCTGGATATCTATTTCAAGAAAGCACGGAGACGAAGAGACGCACAAAAAAGCACACAGAGAAAAACCTGTTTCACTGTGTGTGGGCTGCACAGCGCAGCAAAAATACATATGTGTACTATGCACTAATGCATGTATGGTGTCCATGAAGTGCAAAAACCATTCTGGCAAAAAGCATTAATCCAGTAAAAGTGCAACAGTTTTAATAACAAACCTGATACAGTGTGAAAGCATTCCATCAAGCACATTCACAAACCCGCAGAAGTGCGACAATATTCCATCGACTGCGTTCACAAACCCGCACAAGTGTGACAATATTCCGTCGACTGCAATCACAAACCCACAAAGTGTGACAATATTCCATTGACTGCGTTCACAAACCATAAAAGTGCAACAATATTCCATCAACTGCATTCACAAACCCGCAGAAGTGTGACAATATTCCGTCGACTACATTCACAAACCCGCAGAAGTGTGACAATATTCCGTCGACTGCATTCACAAACCATAAAAGTGCGACAATATTCTATCAACTGCATTCACAAACCCGCAGAAGTGTGACAATATTCCGTCGACTGCATTCACAAACCATAAAAGTGCGACAATATTCCGTCAACTGCATTCACAAACCCGCAGAAGTGTGACAATATTCCATCAACTGCGTTCACAAACCATAAAAGTGCGACAATATTCCGTCAACTGCATTCACAAACCCGCAAAGTGTGACAATATTCCATCGACTGCTTTCACAAACCATAATAGTGCAACAATATTCCGTCGACTGCGTTCACAAACCATAAAAGTGTGACAATATTCCGTCAACTGCATTCACAAATCCGCAAAGTGTGACAATATTCCATCAACTGCATTCACAAACCCACAAAGTGTGACAATATTCCGTCAACTGCATTCACAAATCCGCAAAGTGTGACAATATTCCGTCAACTGCATTCACAAACCCACAAAGTGTGACAATATTCCATTGACTGCGTTCACAAACCATAAAAGTGCAACAATATTCCATCAACTGCATTCACAAACCCGCAGAAGTGTGACAATATTCCGTCGACTACATTCACAAACCCGCAGAAGTGTGACAATATTCCGTCGACTGCATTCACAAACCATAAAAGTGCGACAATATTCCATCAACTGCATTCACAAACCCGCAGAAGTGTGACAATATTCCGTCGACTGCATTCACAAACCATAAAAGTGCGACAATATTCCGTCAACTGCATTCACAAACCCGCAAAAGTGTGACAATATTCCATCAACTGCGTTCACAAACCATAAAAGTGCGACAATATTCCGTCAACTGCATTCACAAACCCGCAAAGTGTGACAATATTCCATCGACTGCTTTCACAAACCATAATAGTGCAACAATATTCCGTCGACTGCGTTCACAAACCATAAAAGTGTGACAATATTCCGTCAACTGCATTCACAAATCCGCAAAGTGTGACAATATTCCATCAACTGCATTCACAAACCCACAAAGTGTGACAATATTCCGTCAACTGCATTCACAAATCCGCAAAGTGTGACAATATTCCGTCAACTGCATTCACAAACCCACAAAGTGTGACAATATTCCATTGACTGCGTTCACAAACCATAAAAGTGCAACAATATTCCATCAACTGCATTCACAAACCCGCAGAAGTGTGACAATATTCCGTCGACTACATTCACAAACCCGCAGAAGTGTGACAATATTCCGTCGACTGCATTCACAAACCATAAAAGTGCGACAATATTCCATCAACTGCATTCACAAACCCGCAGAAGTGTGACAATATTCCGTCGACTGCATTCACAAACCATAAAAGTGCGACAATATTCCGTCAACTGCATTCACAAACCCGCAAAAGTGTGACAATATTCCATCAACTGCGTTCACAAACCATAAAAGTGCGACAATATTCCGTCAACTGCATTCACAAACCCGCAAAGTGTGACAATATTCCATCGACTGCTTTCACAAACCATAATAGTGCAACAATATTCCGTCGACTGCGTTCACAAACCATAAAAGTGTGACAATATTCCGTCAACTGCATTCACAAATCCGCAAAGTGTGACAATATTCCATCAACTGCATTCACAAACCATAAAAGTGCGACAATATTCCGTCAACTGCATTCACAAACCCGCAAAGTGTGACAATATTCCATCGACTGCATTCACAAACCCGCAAAGTGTGACAATATTCCATCGACTGTGTTCACAAACCCGCAGAAGTGCGACAATATTCCGTCGACTGCATTCACAAACCTGCAAAGTGTGACAATATTCCATCGACTGCGTTCACAAACCATAAAAGTGCGACAATATTCCATCGACTGCGTTCACAAACCATAAAAGTGCGACAACATTCCATCGACTGTGTTCACAAACCATAAAGGTGCGACAATATTCCGTCGACTGCATTCACAAACCCGCAAAGTGTGACAATATTCCATCGACTGTGTTCACAAACCCGCAAAGTGTGACAATATTCCGTCAACTGCATTCACAAACCATAAAAGTGCGACAATATTCCGTCAACTGCGTTCACAAACCATAAAAGTGCGACAGTATTCCATCAACTGTGTTCACAAACCCGCAGAAGTGTGACAATATTCCATTGACTGTGTTCACAAACCCGCAGACGTGCGACAATATTCCGTCGACTGCATTCACAAACCTGCAAAGTGTGACAATATTCCATCGACTGTGTTCACAAACCACAAAAGTGCGACAATATTCCGTCGACTGCATTCACAAACCCGCAAAGTGTGACAATATTCCATCGACTGCATTCACAAACCATAAAAGTGCGACAATATTCCATCGACTGCGTTCACAAACCATAAAAGTGCGACAATATTCCATCGACTGCATTCACAAACCCGCAAAGTGTGACAATATTCCATCGACTGTGTTCACAAACCCGCAAAGTGTGACAATATTCCATCGACTGCGTTCACAAACCATAAAAGTGCGACAACATTCCATCGACTGTGTTCACAAACCATAAAGGTGCGACAATATTCCGTCGACTGCATTCACAAACCCGCAAAGTGTGACAATATTCCATCGACTGTGTTCACAAACCATAAAAGTGTGACAATATTCCATCGACTGCGTTCACAAACCATAAAAGTGCGACAATATTCCATCGACTGCGTTCACAAACCAAAAAAGTGCGACAACATTCCATCGACTGCGTTCACAAACCATAAAAGTGCGACAATATTCCGTCAACTGCGTTCACAAACCATAAAAGTGCGACAGTATTCCATCAACTGTGTTCACAAACCCGCAGAAGTGTGACAATATTCCATTGACTGTGTTCACAAACCCGCAGACGTGCGACAATATTCCGTCGACTGCATTCACAAACCTGCAAAGTGTGACAATATTCCATCGACTGTGTTCACAAACCACAAAAGTGCGACAATATTCCGTCGACTGCATTCACAAACCCGCAAAGTGTGACAATATTCCATCGACTGCATTCACAAACCATAAAAGTGCGACAATATTCCATCGACTGCGTTCACAAACCATAAAAGTGCGACAATATTCCATCGACTGCATTCACAAACCCGCAAAGTGTGACAATATTCCATCGACTGCGTTCACAAACCCGCAAAGTGTGACAATATTCCATCGACTGCGTTCACAAACCATAAAAGTGCGACAACATTCCATCGACTGTGTTCACAAACCATAAAGGTGCGACAATATTCCGTCGACTGCATTCACAAACCCGCAAAGTGTGACAATATTCCATCGACTGTGTTCACAAACCATAAAAGTGTGACAATATTCCATCGACTGCGTTCACAAACCATAAAAGTGCGACAATATTCCATCGACTGCGTTCACAAACCAAAAAAGTGCGACAACATTCCATCGACTGCGTTCACAAACCATAAAAGTGCGACAATATTCCGTCGACTGCATTCACAAACCCGCAAAGTGTGACAATATTCCATCGACTGCGTTCACAAACCATAAAAGTGCGACAACATTCCATCGACTGTGTTCACAAACCATAAAGGTGCGACAATATTCCGTCGACTGCATTCACAAACCCGCAAAGTGTGACAATATTCCATCGACTGTGTTCACAAACCATAAAAGTGCGACAACATTCCATCAACTGCGTTCACAAACCATAAAAGTGCGACAATATTCCATCAACTGCGTTCACAAACCAAAAAAGTGCGACAACATTCCATCGATTGCGTTCACAAACCATAAAAGTGCGACAATATTCCGTCGACTGCATTCACAAACCCGCAAAGTGTGACAATATTCCATCGACTGTGTTCACAAACCATAAAAGTGTGACAATATTCCATCGACTGCGTTCACAAACCATAAAAGTGCGACAATATTCCATCGACTGCGTTCACAAACCAAAAAAGTGCGACAACATTCCATCGACTGCGTTCACAAACCATAAAAGTGCGACAACATTCCATCGACTGCGTTCACAAACCATAAAAGTGCGACAATATTCCGTCGACTGCATTCACAAACCCGCAAAGTGTGACAATATTCCATCGACTGCGTTCACAAACCATAAAAGTGCGACAATATTCCATCAACTGCTTTCACAAACCATAAAAGTGCGACAATATTCCGTCAACTGCATTCACAAACCCGCAAAGTGTGACAATATTCCATCGACTGCATTCACAAACCCGCAAAGTGTGACAATATTCCGTCGACTGCGTTCAGAAACCATAAAAGTGCGACAATATTCCATCGACTGCGTTCACAAACCATAAAAGTGCGACAATATTCCGTCAACTGCATTCACAAACCCGCAAAGTGTGACAATATTCCATCGACTGCATTCACAAACCCGCAAAGTGTGACAATATTCCATCGACTGTGTTCACAAACCCGCAGAAGTGCGACAATATTCCGTCGACTGCATTCACAAACCTGCAAAGTGTGACAATATTCCATCGACTGCGTTCACAAACCATAAAAGTGCGACAATATTCCATCGACTGGTTCACAAACCATAAAAGTGCGACAACATTCCATCGACTGTGTTCACAAACCATAAAGGTGCGACAATATTCCGTCGACTGCATTCACAAACCCGCAAAGTGTGACAATATTCCATCGACTGTGTTCACAAACCCGCAAAGTGTGACAATATTACGTCAACTGCGTTCACAAACCATAAAAGTGTGACAATATTCCGTCAACTGCGTTCACAAACCATAAAAGTGCGACAATATTCCATCAACTGTGTTCACAAACCCGCAGAAGTGTGACAATATTCCATTGACTGTGTTCACAAACCCGCAGACGTGCGACAATATTCCGTCGACTGCATTCACAAACCTGCAAAGTGTGACAATATTCCATCGACTGTGTTCACAAACCACAAAAGTGCGACAATATTCCGTCGACTGCATTCACAAACCCGCAAAGTGTGACAATATTCCATCGACTGCATTCACAAACAATAAAAGTGCGACAATATTCCATCGACTGCGTTCACAAACCATAAAAGTGCGACAATATTCCATCGACTGCATTCACAAACCCGCAAAGTGTGACAATATTCCGTCGACTGCGTTCACAAACCATAAAAGTGCGACAATATTCCATCAACTGCATTCACAAACACGCAAAGTGTGACAATATTCCATCGACTGTGTTCACAAACCCGCAAAGTGTGACAATATTCCATCGACTGCGTTCACAAACCATAAAAGTGCGACAACATTCCATCGACTGTGTTCACAAACCATAAAGGTGCGACAATATTCCGTCGACTGCATTCACAAACCCGCAAAGTGTGACAATATTCCATCGACTGTGTTCACAAACCATAAAAGTGCGACAACATTCCATCAACTGCGTTCACAAACCATAAAAGTGCGACAATATTCCATCGACTGCGTTCACAAACCAAAAAAGTGCGACAACATTCCATCGATTGCGTTCACAAACCATAAAAGTGCGACAATATTCCGTCGACTGCATTCACAAACCCGCAAAGTGTGACAATATTCCATCGACTGCGTTCACAAACCATAAAAGTGCGACAATATTCCATCGACTGCATTCACAAACCCGCAAAGTGTGACAATATTCTGTCGACTGCGTTCACAAACCATAAAAGTGCGACAATATTCCATCAACTGCATTCACAAACCCGCAAAGTGTGACAATATTCCATCGACTGTGTTCACAAACCCGCAAAGTGTGACAATATTCCATCAACTGCGTTCACAAACCATAAAAGTGCGACAACATTCCATCGACTGTGTTCACAAACCATAAAGGTGCGACAATATTCCGTCGACTGCATTCACAAACCCGCAAAGTGTGACAATATTCCATCGACTGTGTTCACAAACCATAAAAGTGCGACAACATTCCATCAACTGCGTTCACAAACCATAAAAGTGCGACAATATTCCATCGACTGCGTTCACAAACCAAAAAAGTGCGACAACATTCCATCGATTGCGTTCACAAACCATAAAAGTGCGACAATATTCCGTCGACTGCATTCACAAACCCGCAAAGTGTGACAATATTCCATCGACTGTGTTCACAAACCATAAAAGTGCGACAATATTCCATCGACTGCGTTCACAAACCATAAAAGTGCGACAATATTCCATCGACTGCGTTCACAAACCAAAAAAGTGCGACAACATTCCATCGACTGCGTTCACAAACCATAAAAGAGCGACAATATTCCATCAACTGCGTTCAGAAACCATAAAAGTGCGACAATATTCCATCGACTGCGTTCACAAACCATAAAAGTGTGACAATATTCCGTCGACTGCGTTCACAAACCATAAAAGTGTGACAATATTCCATCAACTGCGTTCACAAACCATAAAAGTGTGACAATATTCCGTCGACTGCGTTCACAAACCATAAAAGTGTGACAATATTCCATCAACTGCGTTCACAAACCATAAAAGTGTGACAACATTCCATCGACTGCGTTCACAAACCATAAAAGTGCGACAATATTCCATCAACTGCGTTCACAAACCATAAAAGTGCGACAATATTCCATCAACTGCGTTCAGAAACCATAAAAGTGCGACAATATTCCATCGACTGCGTTCACAAACCATAAAAGTGTGACAATATTCCGTCGACTGCGTTCACAAACCATAAAAGTGTGACAATATTCCGTCGACTGCGTTCACAAACCATAAAAGTGTGACAATATTCCGTCGACTGCGTTCACAAACCATAAAAGTGTGACAATATTCTGTCGACTGCGTTCACAAACCATAAAAGTGTGACAATATTCCATCGACTGCGTTCACAAACCATAAAAGTGTGACAATATTCCATCGACTGCGTTCACAAACCATAAAAGTGTGACAATATTCCATCGACTGCGTTCACAAACCCGCAAAGTGTGACAATATTCCATCGACTGTGTTAACAAACCCGCAAAGTGTGACAATATTCCGTCGACTGCGTTCACAAACCATAAAGGTGCGACAATATTCCATCGACTGTGTTCACAAACCATAAAAGTGTGACAATATTCCGTCGACTGCATTCACAAACCCGCAAAGTGTGACAATATTCCATCGACTGTGTTAACAAACCCGCAAAGTGTGACAATATTCCATCGACTGTGTTAACAAACCCGCAAAGTGCGACAACATTCCGTCAAGTGCGTTCATGAACCCAAAAAATTGCAATAACCATCAATCAGTCAACCATGTAAACTAACTTGAAAGAGTGCAACATGAGCTCTAAAAATACGACTGTTTTAGCAAATATGTTAACAGAATTGTGAGTATTGAGTTACATACGCTATTAAAATTCTAGGTTACTCTGATAACCCAGGTTCTGTGAGTGACCTATGACTAACTAGGCCGAGCAGCGTCCTTTGACAGCTTACTGTCCACAGACTGATGGTTACTTTATCAGCCCATAAAATCAAGAGTACCCAGTTTTGATGGCGAACTGTCTCGTCCTGCTTCTCATTATGGCACATAAATCCATTTTAATGAGTGTGTAGCTGCAGATGTTAAGCAGTAAATCTTCAGTTTGGACAGAGAAACATCTACTCTGTGATGTGGGTTGTTGTATTGTGGCTGCACAGATCACATTACCGGCACTCGCTGCACCACCGCACTTGGAAATGTGAAACCAGACACCTGTAACCACAGAGGTGTCCCACTGCACGGCACATTTCCTCCTCTTATGTGACATACATCCACCGTAACATCAGAAACGCCTGGTTTTCATAAATATCAGTATTCCATTAGATATCATATATAAAATATTTAAACCAGAGCTGCCATTCTGGGTTTTTAGTGCGAATCAGGACCAGTTACATTTTTTATTATACAGCTAATCCTTTCATATCCCCTTTAAAAATAATCCTGGTGATAATATACAGACAGATATTATATCTGTGTAAAGAGTAACATTTTATTTCAAGTTAGAAAAAAAAAAATCCAAAAATGATTTCAGAAATGCCACATTTCAGAAAATGCATTGATTTTTTTTTCCTTTCAGAAAAATAGCACACCAGCTAGTTGGGTTAACTTTTGATATCATTAAAACTTCAATTACAATGATTTGGAATTATTGAAAAAAATAAACTTGACTTGGTTTGCTGTCTTCACCTTTACTGATGTCTGGACAGTTGTTTGTTCTAAAGAATTCTGTCACTTGACTATTATTATTATATATTTTTTAATACACAGGTGAAAAATCATGCCTGTTGCCATGGCTAAACAAAAACTGAACAGCAAACAACAACAACAACAACAACAAAAAACAGTCAAATTCTCTACATTTCCATTTGAGTGTGATTTTAGAATTTAAAGAATTTCCAAAAATGACTTCCATGGAAGATGAAGGAACTGTCTTAGTTTGGTGCTTTTATTGGATTTCTATCATATTGAGGTATTGGACATTTTTACTTCTGCTCTTTCTTTTGTTCCACAAAAGGCCAGTTTTGCATCAATATTCATCAAATGGTCATTTTGTTTATTAAAAAAAGTAAAAAAAAATAAAGTCATGAATGTGACTTACTGGAGCTGCCAGTTTTAAGGGTTTATCCACTATACAAAATTAAGAAAACCCACTGGTATACTTTCACTCTTGCAGTTGGTTTGGAAACTCACAGTTTTAGTATTTTAATATCTCTTCCGGTGCAAAAGCTCCCATCTGTCTCCAAAAATATATCCCATCAGTTGTTGACTGATTCCCAGCAGATTTTGGACAAAAACACAAATCTGATTGAAGAAATACAAAGGTTGGCGTTGAATAAAGCAGCTACACACGCTCATAATTAATGCTCCAATAATCAAAAACATTGTGGAAATATATAATACCACTTAAGTTATCACTACTTTACACATATCCATGAGACTGCAAATACAGGAAAAACAAATTTAAACTGGGTCCACAAGAGTGCCACCTGCAGGGAGTCAAACAACAGCTCTCTGGAACCATCCCCCCCCCGTTTGACCTTTTGGACTGTCCATTATGTCCACCAGACACCAGACACTATTAATTTAGGGATTCCACGTCGACTTGAGACGTTATCTCCACAGCGGCGGCGGCTGCAGTCGTCGTCGCGCTGTGATGTTTGACTTGGAGGAAGTGGGCGGAAAATGTCTGTGGGGAAATGTCATTGTGCATGGAAGATTTCTGCGACGAGAATCGCAGTCAAATCCGAGGAGATGAAAAAATTTCTGATGCATGGAGACCTCGCCTGAATCACTGAATGTGAGCGCTAGGTGCACATTCTAACAAGCTGAGCCATCAGCTGTCTGTCATCGCCTTTGCAAGTCAAAAAATGTAAGTAATTAGTCTGCAAAAGAGTGAAATACAGGGACAGTGAGGGGCTCTCAGCACCTATAAGTGACCCAAACAATTTTAAAGTCACTCTTCAGTGTGTAGACAGCCCCGTTGTAAACCTATTAGCTGGGTAGCGACCATGCTAGTTATTAATTTTTTAAATTTATACAGCTATTATTACATAAAAATGACAGTGCTTCACAAGAAACAGCAAAAATAAAACTCATAACATATCAAACAATATAAAAACACAATAAAAATAGAAAAAAGCTTAAAAAAGCCATCAATGCTAGCTAGCTAACATCATGAAATGGCTACTATAATCAGAAACTTCCCACTAGTCCTAGTATTAAAGAGAGCATGTTGAAGTTGTTTTTAGATTTATGGTTAGCTACAGGTTGCTCTAAAGTACCCTTACCAAAAAGTAGTATATGCAAGTATGTTTCAAGTATACTTCTAGTTTACTTTTTATATACTTATCAGTACTATTTTTTTTGGTAAGGGTAGGTTAAGTACTGTTACAAAAGTTTGACAATAAAAAAAAAAATCTATTTAATTATGGTGAGTTACCATTATTTGTTAATTTTCAATTCAACAGATTTATAGACAACAGTACAATGTATGTGAACAGAGTTTGTAAATTGAACAAAACTGGATCTGGTTTGTTAGCTATTTGAAAGTGTTACATTTATTTGTCAACTTTAAAATCAGTTTCAGTTTCTAATATGCGCCATTAAATAATATAAAGAGGTTAGGACCAGTGGAACCTCCCTCAGTGCTAGCTAGCCATTTAATGATGCTAGCTAGCTAGCTAGCTAGCATCATTAAATGGCTACTATAATCATGGGTATTTAATATATTGTTACCAGTAAAGCAAACAAAACACAAGCTGATGGGCTTATTTTGTGTGTGTTCATTGCTAACGACAGTCCAAGTTGCTGTTTTAACAAATAGCTTAAGCTAACATTGGTCATCTTAGCTTTTTGCGTTTGATGATTAGCGCCACAGTAAAAATCACTTTGTCAAACATTTTATCACATCTGACAAATTCATAATGCGAGTACAAGTCTGCCCCAGTTGTAATTGGTCACGGAGATGAGAATGTTGAATTTTGTGGCTTTGCAGTCAGTATTAGACATTAAAAAGCAGCAGAACTTCTTTCTTTTGTTTCGAAGTGACAAATGTGCAATTTTAAGAAAATAATCTGACTTTTCTATGGCGCTATAGGTGTATATTTCCAGTCGTTTGTGTACAAAACAACGAGTGACTGTGGAGAAAAAAAGTTTGAAACCTCAGAAGCTGCACAGGCTGGTGGACGAGCGAACCAAACTTCAAAGCAGAAGAAAAGTCTCTGCACAGCGTTCTCAAAGAAAGCACTGCAGCACACAGATAGTTAAAGTTTCATTGATTTGCTTGCATTTTGATTTGATGCATCATCAGAGTCTAACTTTGTGTCCTGGGAGCAAAGAGAGACCCCAGTGTGCAAAGTTGTAGTGAGAGAAACCTTCATTTGTGAGTTTTACTTCAACTCGCTGACCTGGATTCAGTGCTAACCTCATGAGAAAAAAAAAAAAAGTTTTTCTGACTGTGTTCAAGAAATGCAGACACATTATTATGATCTAGCGGTTTAACCATATTAAATCTTACACACTGTAGCATCACGTCAGGTTTAAAGCTCATCAAATTAACATTCTGGGTGCAAAATTTCAAAGCTAGCATTTCATTGCTATCTGTTGCAAAATCGCTAAGGTTTTGCCCAAGGGAGGTGAAATATTCATATTCTGTATCAAATCTCAAAAGGTTTGCTGCTGGAGGTATAAAAGTATAAAATAAATAGTGTGCACCAAGATACTGCTAATGTGGTAGCAGATCCTAACAGTGTTAGCTAATGCTAATAGTATACTTGTTGGAATTCCCAGATTGTCCAATAACAAATTATATTCCTAAAGAAACCAAAGTTAAACAAAAAAGCCAGTATGGGGGAAAATACCAGATTTCAAACAAAGTCGAGCAAATGACATTGCTAATGCTAAAATCCTTTAGCGATGGAAGCAAGTGTTCTACAGCACCACCAACAGTTCTGGAGTGGTATAACTCTTCAAGGGCCAAATCATTGCATATAGTTCAACCCTGTGATTCACCTGGTGTCCTTACGGTGCAACAGATTCTTTCAAGTCGTTTGCTTTTTACGTTTTTTAGGAACTTCATCCAACTGGATGCCTTCATCCATGGACATTTCGTGGAGTTTTTCCTCTTTTCATCATGTGGCGAGCACAGGGAGGCCTCACAGAAGTAAACCATGATGCCAACTTGGGAAAAAATAAATAAATAAATAAATAACATGTTCTGATATGTTAGCGCCAACTTGCACATTTGCCTGCAAAACTTGTAAAAACAAGTAGTGTGCCCCCCCCCCATGGTGGTATATGCAGTTGGCCAAATTGCCACAGGGTGCTTAAAGCCCCCTTCTCACATTGACAACTTGGCGTGTGAAGATTAACACAACTTGGGCGCCTGCAGAAATCCTCCTGGTGATGTCATGGTACGGACAAGAATCCTACGAGGTCCACGGGAGTGAAAGAGATAAGCGATGTCAAAAATTGGCTATGGCGAACAGAAATGTTCAAACATCTTGAAAATCATGCCATGGTTAGAACAAGCTGTCTGCCTGGATGGTTGCCATCCAGGACCCAAGGCAGTTGCGGTGTGGTGGATGCAGCACTCAACCATGCTCCCAGACAGACCTGACCTGTTAAAATAAAACCGCAACACAGTGGCAGAATATCCCAATTCATCAAGGGCACCTTCCCGGGCCCTCTAAAGTTTCCAAGATATTGACAAGTTTTTTAAACCATTGCATTCCGAGCTGCATATCCATGAAAGACCAAGGCATAACCCTCCATCAAGACTCATGTATATAATTTTGGTTAACGTTTCAAGGAGCAGGTTGAGGTGGTGCATCTGATTCTTATTCCTCCCTGTGGAAGTTTTCCGAGCATGGCCAACCTGGAAGAAACCCAAAACATTTTGGAGTGATTATTTATCCCATCTGGCCCAGTGATGCCTTTGGATTCCCAGGAGGAGCTGGATAAGATGTGCAGGAGCCAGAGGACATGCACACTGATTTCAATTAAACAACCCTTTTGATTAAAAAAAAGCGCATTATTCACGTGCGAGTGGATTGGCAGGAATATCTGACACGGCATTTATTTACTTTAATGAACAGCACATTCTGACTTTGGCGATGGCCGCGGCATCGCGGCGCTTTAATAAGCCGTCAATGCCATTCCCGTCTGCGTACAAGCCAAATTAAACAGAGATATGCACGAAAGGCACCACTGGAGTGGACAGAAATGAGAATTCTCTGGATATCTGTCAGCTACGTACACTGGATAAGAAGTTGAGATGCAGACAGCGTTGAGAAACGAGAGGACGGCTTTATCACAAGGCGGACAAAAATGCCCACGCTGTGTGCAGAGGCGAGCTCATCCGACTTACTTTAATGAACAAGTGACTCAAGGTGCTTTCAGTGGGCTGTTGAGAGCAACACACATCCACAACGCAAAGATAAATGTTGCCCCTTCAATTAAACTGACACCTCTAAATTGGCGCCTTTGGAGAGTAAACAGAAGACGATATGTGAGGAGGAGGTGGTGGTGCTTGTTGACGCTGACGGCGCCGCGCTGCAGGGACAAAACCGAGCACCGGCGCTGTCAACAACTGCCAGGCCAAATCAGATCCAAGTCCGGGATCTGAAGGGAACAAACAGGGCTATTTCGAGCAGTCAAAAGGCACCTGAATGGTGAGGATGAGCGGCGATAAGACGTCCCCTGCAGTCGCGCGCTGTACACAGGTGTAGCCTTTCAGGCGATTTGCAGAAAGGAAATGATTGGATAAAAATAGAAGACGCAGCCCAAAGATCTCAAATGGTAAGGCAGCAAACATAATGTATTTTTTTAACAGGTCAGGTTTGGGAGTGTGTGCTGGTCCTGGATAGTAACCACCCTACCAGGGGAGCTACGACCACTACCTTTGCGCACCCCCCCCCACGACTAAACCAATCCAACTTTTTTAGGTTCCTTAAATGGCCTCAAGCCAGTTATCCAAGATGGCCGCCAAAATAGCTTTTTTTTTTTCCACTAAAACACCTTTAACCCTCAGGGGCCGATGCCATTATATACGATGGCTAAAACCAAGCTTTACTAAATAAATAACTTTTTAATGGTATGAGATAGAAACTTACTTTTTTTTGCTGAAAATTTAACTCTGCAGACTTTCGAGCCAGCCATCGGCCATCTTTGTACTCCTCATAGAAGCTGTGTGATGACGTGCGCAGTGTGAGTGTCCAATCAGAATTGGTTCACAGTCACATGGTTTTCCAAAATCCAATTGTAGGGCAGATTTACCTCACGTGAAAAGCCAAAGATCGTTTTCAGGAGTGATGTGTTACTAGTTGGCCTGTTTGAAAAGCCCCCTGGGTGCTCCAATGAGTACGTACTATTAGTACATACTCAGTGTGCCCTGCGCCATTACGCACAGCGAAAGTGAAAGCAGACGGAGCAGAGGGAGAGCCTCTGATGACAATCTCACGTGCTCAAACAAAGAGTGCGTAACTATCAGGATTGCTCCACTAGTTTGCATGTGAATGTTACTGGATAACTCTGTTGCTTTCTCTGTTCACTGTTTACCATATCAATGGACAACAAAACGCATAGACCATTTTGTATATATTGTTCAAAATGTGCATTTGTGTTTATTGTTTGAAACTTTTTGTTGTACAGTCTTTCACACAAGACCTCAAATTACCTTAATAAAGTGTCAAAACAGTTGTTTTTTTATAGTTTGCTGTGTGTTTTGAATAAATGTGTGTGGAAAGTTATTTTTCGCTTTATTTTTTCCTTGCCTATTTTTGATTGTAAACCTTTATTACATTTATAAAACACAACAAAAACATATATTCTGAAAGCACAGGTTGTTCTGAAAAAAAGAGACATAAGACTTGATTGTGGGATGCAGGGAGAGCTGTTAACAGCAATAATAAAATATTTATGCCAGGCGAGTGAACTGTCCAAAAAATGCCCTCAGACACCAGAGGGTTAAACAACATATAAACAGCTTCCACCTTTGTATTTTAATAAGGGTCTATTGGCGGCCATTTTGGACACCATTTTGAATCTTAATCCCATGAATTTAGTTTAGGCACAAATGAGTTTGCTGTGACCTGTAATGGTCTTCTCATTGAATCTCTGTGAAATTTAAGTTGTTTATATGTTGTTTAAAGGTATTTTAGTGAAAAACCCCATTTTGGTGGCCATCTTGGATAACTGGCTTGAGGCCAGTTTTTATTTTTGGGAACATCCTGATTGTGTTTTGGGGTCATCTAAGGAATCTAAAAAGATAATCGAATCTCACAATGTCTACACTTTTGCCTCACACAGATCCACTTCTGATTAGATAGAACTTTCTTGATCCCTTTGGAAGATTCCCTCAGGGAAATTGAGGTTCCAGCAGCATTATATAGCAGCACACAGGGTAAGAAGCACACAGAGTATCAAGAGTAGAAGTAAAAACAATTTGCAAAATGTAAATACCAGAAATACTTCCTGCTACTGGCTACTACTGTTCCTCTCCTTCCTGTCCCCTGTCTTCCTGTTACTCCTCCCCAAGTGAGGAGTTGTACATTCTGATGGCCTGAGGGACAAAGGAGTTTTCAGTGTGTGGCTGAAGAGGCTCATCTGGTTGCTGAGGAAGGTGTGCAGAGGGTGATTGGCATCAATCATAATGTCCAGCAGTTTGTCCAGTGTTCTCTTCTTGGCCACCTTCACCAGACCGTCCAACTTCATGCCAACCACAGATGAAAGAATCCTGGAAGCCACTGAAAACCTGGATCTTTTCTTTTACCCAGGACCATCACAAACCCAAATGCTATGATTCATCACTCAACATCTCAAATGCTGCATCTACTGATTTCGGATAGATCACACATCATCGTCCAGAAAGTCCAGGTCAGTGAACCTGAAGACATTTTTGATGGTGCTTCCTCAACTAGATTACCAAGGAAATTTTCACGTACTACCACTTGGAGAAATGTACTCCCAAGATGTCAGAGTGCCAACAAAATATTTTTGATCATGTTGATTTGAATTGGACCAAAGTTGGGGGAATGACTGAGGATCAGCCAAGGACAAAGTGATTTGATTGAGAAAGCCTGGTTAAAAAGGTCAAGGTCACCTACGGCAAAATCTGAGCTCAATGCCCAAATTTATGCAGAGATACAGAATGGCTATTTTTTATTAATATGAAATCATACACCCCCTCTCTATATGGTACAAGAGGCGAATGAGAAGTTTTGAGCCTGACACAGAACAAGTAGGATTCTGAAAAAGCAACATTTCTCGAGAATGTGTGCAGTTTTGACTCAATGGGTGCAAAGCTGAGAAATGCTGGGTTCTCAGAATACAAAAGCTGGAGAACCACACCTTCATTTTCAGGCTCAAAACCTCTCAGATGCCCCTCATAACAATTGGATGATCTTGGCAGGTCACTCAAGGTCATATCTGTTAAATTTGAGCAGTTTGGAGCCACAACCGTGGAAGATTGTACGTTCATTAAGGATAAAGTGGTTCAAAAGGTCAAGTTCACACAGATCGAATTATCCCAAAGTGGTATTTAATGTGAGCTGCGGGTGTTGCACTTTATAAAGTGCCCCTTTATGAAACAGAGGGACTGGACCCTTTACCATCTATTTTTAAGACACTTTGCTACATAAAGTGCACAATAAAAATGTGTTTTTTTTTATTTTGGAACGACACAGGCCCTTGAGCTCGCCAATCTCCAGCTTAATAAATCAAGATGACGCATTGCACGAGCAAATTGAAGCTGCCATCCGCCACATTGCTCTCCCCTTCGTAACAGCTGCACAGCGATTTTGAGCCAGGAAATTTCGGAAAGTAGCCATCATGCCATAATTGATATCTGAAAAGGATGTCAGTCCCACTCATTCCACATAGTTCTGAAAGCTCATATGAAAAACTTTTCCTCAAAAATGGCTTTAAAAACGACTAAAGACCAGGAAGATTTAGACATGCAGACCAAAAAAAAAAAAAAAAAAGAAAAAGAAAAAAGATATATATATATATATATATATATATATATATATATATATATATATATATATATATATATATATATATATATACTTTTATATAAAAAATAAGAATTAATGCAAAATAAATAAACAGTTCAAATAAATAATTTTTTTTGTTTGTTTATTTATTGACTTATTAAGATTAAGACCCAGATAAAAATCAAATAGATGGTTTAAGTCAAGTAGCTTTAGATGTTTTGTTAAACTCCATAGGTGTAACAAGGGGTGGGGGGGGGGGTACATTTCAGATGTAACCCCCCCAAATATTTCATATCACATTGGCACAAAAAAGATTTTTTAAAGAAAAAAAAAAACAAAAAACAATTTACTACTACAGTGGTTTCAAACAATAAGTCAATGTTCTGAAACAGTAAATATGTATAATAACTTGTATGATGCACTGTTTCAAAATGTCTAACAGTGGATCAAGAGAATGGTTCACTGTTTCAAAACACATGAAGACTGCTTCATACATTTTTGTCATAATGCTCAGTACAAATGCACAGCAAAGAAAAAAAAAAAAAAACTGCTCAGAAAACACTTTTCTTGCAATGCTCAAAACAAGAAATTGCTTAAAAACAATGTCACTCACTTTTGAAACTGTAAATGAAACGACTTGCATCAGACCATGACTCGCTGTTTCAAACACAAATGAACCAGTTGATCAAAGAAATGATTTACTGTTTCAAAATGCATGAAAACTACTTCATACAGTTTTTTTTTTTTTTTGGTGATACTGCTCAACATTGGAAAATAATTGCTTTGCAAACTGATTTACTTTTTCTTGCAAAGCTTTGAAGAAAGCACTTGCTTCCACTAACAAGTCACTGTTTTGTCAGGTTAAATGCAATAACTTGCTTCAGACAATGACTGTTTGAAACAAATGAACCAGTTGATCAATAGAATGATTCACTGTTTCAAAACACATGAAAACTGTTTCATGTAAAAGGTTTTTTTTTTTTTTGTCAAAACCTTCAGTACAGTTAGAATCAAACTGACTTTTTTTCTTGCAAGGCTCAAAACAGTAAATTAAAGTTATTTGAGATGTTTGAAAACAACAGTGTGTGGTTTGAACCAAACCCGCGCATTGATGCATGTGTACGCGCACAAACAGAGGGTGACATCCTGTCTGCTGCCAGCAAACACCGAACACCTGCTGGTTTATTTTTGTTCTGCTGCTCCTCTGAGGTATTTGAGCCAATTTACACCAAACTTAACTGACCCCAGAATTTGCCTGAAGGAATTTGGTTTATCAAAGGTCAAGGTCAAGGGGGGGCACAGGGCAGAATTTTGTTCCCCCACTCCTTTTAGGTCCTTCAGCCACAATTTCCACCAACGTTGACATGTGAATGACAGACAAAACCCAGAGTGAAAGAGTTTTCTTTTAGCAAGGGCGTTGAGGTCAAAGTTCAAAATTTTGTCTCCCCCTCCCCCCACCTCCCAGCATATAAGTAGATGAGTTCTCAGGTCAGATCAAATTTGCCAAAGGTCATGTGGGTCACATGTGCAAACTGAACTTTACATCAGACTTGGCACACATATGAAGGTTTCTTATGGAATTGCTCAGCAAGGTCAAATTTGCCAAAGGTCAATCATTAGGGTCAAGGTCATGTCTACCTGTTTCTTTGTTGGGCTCCTTCTCCCAGGTCATTTTGCTGATTTCTAATAAACTGATGTTTGGTTTAAATCAAATGCATCAAACTTATTAAGCAGATGGGTTCTCAGGCAAGATAAAACTTGCCAAAGGTCAATTACTGGGGTCAAGGTCATGTGGGTCACATGTGCAAACTGAAGTTTTTCCACTCTGAATTACATTGAACTTGGCACACATATGGAGGTTCCTTCTGGAATTGCTCAGCAAGGTCAAATTTGCCAAAGGTCAATCTTAAAGGTCAAGGTCTTGTCTACCTGTTTCATTGTTGGGCTTCTTCTCCCAGGTTGTTTTGCTGATTTCTATCAAACATCTGATGCATCAAATATATTAAGTAGATGGGTTCTCAGGCAAGATGAAACTTGCCAAAGGTCAATGACTGGGGTCAAGGTCATGTGGGTCACATGTGCAAACTGAAGTTTTTCCACTCTGATTTACATTGAACTTAACAAACATATGAAGGCTCCTTCTAGAATTGCTCAGCAAGGTCAAATTTGCCAAAGGTTTGTCATTAGGGTCAAGGTCATGTCTACCTGTTTGTTTGTTTGTCTGTTTGTTGGTCTCCTCCTCCCAGGTCTTTTTGCTGGGCTGAACTTCATATCTTCCGCAGAGAAATGGAACGACAGCAGTGTGTGCTGTGCTTCCATATCAGCACTTAAACAGAAGATTCGGAAAAATATGCATTTGTGACTTAACTATAATTTGTCTGCGAAGCTGTGGAGCTTTTAACAGGAAACAACCCTTAAATCTCATGCTGAGTCTCACTAAGAGAACGAGGTTTCATATGCAAAGAAGAGCAAGAGACAAATAACGTCATCATTCTAAAAGAGGCGATAAAGACGAGATTCCCTCTTGCAGTCAGAGTTAACTGTAATGTCCTCATATGTGTGCAAATAAAGAAAGGCGAGCAGAGATGAGGGGGTGGATAAGTGCCCGAGTAAGAATCTGGAGGCGTAGACCTAATATGATCAGCGTAATGGAAGCATTCGTGCATAAATCTAAGCCCTCAGTTTTGGGCCATTTCAGCTCCAGCGCGCTCATCGACTCGCTGTTTGTCATCCTCATGAATGAGGTTCTCGTGGTTAAATAAGCCGGGCTCGGCTGTGTGAGACTTGGCCTCAAACGCAACACGCAGACAGACATACGGCGCCACACATGCTGTTTTGGTTCCGGACCGCGGACCCCCGGGGGCCTCCTTCAGGAGTGTTCTGAGAGATAGCGGGGATCCTCAGCACACACGCTGTCTGACCTTTAACAAAACACAAGTCGCAAAATGTGTCTGCAGCTAAACGCGCAAAGCGCCGTGACTCAGCTCAGGAGGGAAGCTTCACTTCGTTTGTCATTCAACTCTCTGCATTAAACTGCATTTAATGTTTTCTTTCCGTTATTTCAGTCAGCAGGAAGTTTCAGCTTGTGATTGTGATATCGGCACTCAGATGCTATCAGATGCTAACAAGCTAATTAACGTTATTGTACCAGGCACAAAATGCGAGTAAACCTGCGCATTTTACTTACCAGTACTTTAGCTTAGCTGACTTACCATTGCTGTTCTTATCGTCTCACAGAGTCCAAACAAGTGTTGTGCTAAGCAGTATACAAGTAATACTCCCTCTTTTTATTCCAGAGTGCAATCTTTCAGGTTGAGAGCATGATTTCTTAATGTTACTCCTTGAAGACAAGGAACCTTTTTCCTTGTTCAGAACTTCTTGTTCTTGTTCATCTTCCTCCTCTACAGGAGCTGCTTCTCACATGTGTAGACCGTCAATGATAATGCAGTATTTTTTCATAAATATGTCTATTTGGAATTTGGCAGTTCACAGGACCTACCACACAGAACAAAACACAATGTATACTTTGAAAAATATGGTACTGTGTGTCACTTTTCCTCCAGTCTGGAGGCTTTTCATTTCATCTGAGATGTGAATCTGTGGAAAACTCCTCAGTTAATCCTTTTGGTGTGTCCTGTGTTGAGCTGAGCCTCCTCTTCTCTGAATCACAACCACTAAAATGACAATTCTACTCAGCAGTGGCTTCTCCCAGCTGTATTCCCTTTCTGGAACAGAAACATTAAACCACCTGTGAGTGATGTTTTAAATTTTATTTCTTGATTATTTTCATATGCAAGGAGGTTATTTCTGTCTGTACATGTTGGACCATGAGCATCTGACTTGGAGTATGTACAAATATACTATCTTGGGACCGATCTAGAAAAAAAAATACCTTAGAAAACAGTGATCAGCATCAGTCTGGTCTGCAATGTGTTTGCCATTAAGAATTTTATGATGACTATTATTTAAACATTGGACATTTGGATCTTATCCAGGATGTACCCTGGCTGGAATCCAATGTATGCTGGGACTGGGCCAATCTGCCGTGTCCAACAGCAGGATAATACAAAGAAAATAGAAACATGGTCATAAGTAAATCCCATTAATGTCTATCCACCCATTCACATTAGGGACACCATTTTAGCAAAAACATGGTGCACATTAGTCCAAATTAGATTTTGTTTTAAGTAGACGTTGCTTGACAACCAATTAGAGCAAGAACATAATAATCTGAGTACAACCTACATACACAGTATTGTGCCAAATCTCTTTTAAACAGCAGCTGGGTTCCTGCACAAACGCACTGGATTACTTTGGCGTTTTAGAAAAAAAAACAACTTATTTTATAATTTCCTGGATGCATCTGTAAATTTAGCAGTAGTGCAGCAGGTAAGTGAATATTTACTGAGGGATCCTTCAAATTGTGATGCAAGCACCAATTTTGGCACACGTACTCCTTAGACATTGCTCTTTTAAAAATGTCGAGTGGCCACATGAACTTTCAATAGGCGGCCATAAAGATTCCAAAAAGGTATAGGTTGGACTATCTGTGAATGAATGTTATGGAGTTATGGGGTAAAAACAGCAAAAACACTGAGAAAGGTCAATTTCAGTTTGTACAGGGGTCAAAAGTTAAAGTTGCTCCAATTTTGTTAAAAAGTGGTGCAAATTACTGGTTGAGCTAATAGGATTAATAAATGGAATAGTTTTGACTGTGTTGAGTGTTTGGTTTGCAAAGTAAAAGTTAAACAATGTCGGCATCCATTAGATTCTATGACATGTGACATATGCTACCCTGTAACATGATAACTAAGCATGATACATGATGCAAACTATTCCTTTTAAAACCATATTCACCCAACTAATAATTCGCATCACTTTTTACCAAAATTGGAGCAACTTCAACCTTTGACCCCTGTACAAATTGAAATTGTCCTTTTCACCATTCATGCTGTTTTTACCCCATAACTCCAGAACATTCATTCACAGATAGTCCAAACTATACCTTTTTGGAATCTTTATGATCAGACAAATAATATGGAATACCTTTCAGTATGATTGGAGCATCTTTTAATTTTGACCCAGGTGTAATTCTTCAATTGACCCCTTCTTGGACGCCTATTGAAAGTTCATGTGGCCACTTGGCATTTTTAAAAGAGTAATGTCTAAGGAGTACGTGAGCCAAATTTGGTGCTTGCATCACCATTTGAAGCATTTTTCCAGTTATCCGCTGCACTACAGTGTGTTGCAACCAAGCAGTTCCTTGACTTGCCAACAACCGCATTAATGTTCAACTTAAAAATAAATGTCCTGGTACAAAAAACGTTTTGTTGTCTCTGTAGCTGGTTTCCTCATTCAAGACGGTGATATGGGGTGAATTTTTATATAACTCACCTGTTGAGACTATTTTAAGATGTAAAGTTATGAATAATTAGGGGTGTGGTCAGTTTGAGTGATACTCGCGAGTTGCATTAGTGGACGTTTGTGCTCCACATGCAAATTTTAGCATGACCTAATTGGTACGCATGAGCGATCGGCGCGATTGTAGTGCACATCGGTGAAAGTTGGATTGAGTTGAACTTTGAACCGAGCATGCGCAGAGCGTTGCGCGGTGCTTCTCTTTGACAATAATGGGTTTTAGAGAGATGCGCGCCTCATTTGCGCGCTCGGTATGGAAGGCTCCTAAAGGCTGCTGTGTCACAGTGCTCAACAAAAACAATACCTTGACCCATCTCTGCTGCTACTGTCTATGCGTAGAAACGTCATTCAGCAAGACGCGAAACCCCAAACTGCTCCTGTTGTCCAGACCAGCATGTGAACATTTGCTTTGGTAAGATTCCAAGTGTGCCTTAGGGGAGGTTATGCTCCTCTTGGACTGTGTAAACCCGTGCACACAGCTGTACATTGCAGTTTGAACTGCTATCAGTTTTTTCCCCTACGTGTTCACCGAGTCCTATTACAGGCTTAGACAATACTTTAGGTATCTTGAGTCTAGTCGGGCACACGGTCCCTGAGAATGTTTGCTGAAGATGCAACAAATGAGCTTATGCATGCACAGAAATGCAAATTCCATTCCCCAGAATGTGCAGCTAAGCCTGCAGATTTAAAATGTCGCTGCGGTTAAATCAGTTTTTTTTTTATTAACAGCTGAGTGCTTATGGATTTCAGAAATGGAATTAGGCTGCATATTCTTGTTCTCAACGGCAAAGATAAATCTGGATATGCGTGTATTAGTTGGCTTTTATGAATGTTATCTGCTTGTCTAATTTCTCAGATGGCGTTTATTGCACATTATATTAAATTTAAAAAAAAATTGTGCTCTCTGCAGGTAAGGAGTTATTAAAATCATAAATAATTCATATGGCGTGCTCTGATATTAAATACATGCTATCGAATTTGCCGTATATACCACAGAGGAACTGTCGCTTAATCACATGACCCCCCTTGCCTCCGCCCCCCCCCCCCCCCCCCCCCCACACACACACACACACACATTAAAAGAACTTTCCTGATTAAAAAAACTGATTTTGAAAGGCTAAATCAAAGAAAGCTGATCTTGGACAGCAGCTTATAAACCTTATAATTGTCTCGTTTAACTACTTGTCCCTTTCTTCCAGCACATTCGACTCCATCGCCTCCTCCACTGCCATCAGGCAGGAAGCCTCATAGCGGATCGTATAAATAGATCCTCCTTTATGTAGTCTGCATAGATTACATCAGTCCTAATGAGTGCAAGGTGGAAGCTGGAGTGTGATTTGCATCTGGTGTCTGTCTCCGCTGACTGGTATCGGTTTCCTCCTTCGATCAGACAGCCGTGTCACGATCAATGGAGCAAATGCACAGGTTGATATGGTCAATTGTGCCGGAGTGATTTGCTGTCTGCCTGGGTGGTTGGCATCCAGGCCCCCAGACGGTTCTGTGGTTGACTTGATTGCTTGGTGATCCTGCAGTAGATGGCTTCTCCGTGTTCACCACTGGATCCATTCAAGGAATGAGCAGATATTCCCTGCAGGACACCACTTAATTCAAGGTGTTAAAGCTTCCGTCATCTTTCCAATGAGGAGGCCCGGCGTGGGGTTGATGGAGCCACTGAGTGGGTCCGTAAAATATCTGTAGTATGGTCTAGAATTTTGGGTTCTGACAGATACAAATGAGGACTAATGAACTGGTGAACAGCTGCTTTGGGTACAACCAAAGACAATATTGTAGAAGGTTCTCAGTTACCCAAGAAGTAGTCCTGTATAGACTTACCCATTTTAAACTGAATGCAGATTAAGTGTCTTGTCCAAGGACACAAACAGGTAGCATGAGTGGGATTCAAACCCAGTTCTACGTACTTGAAACACAGCTCTTTTCCCCATTGAGCTCTATTCATGACCTCAAACTCACTACTCAAATGCAGCTGGGTTTCTTATTTAGTCCTCAAGACTAGTGCTCTTGGCAAAATTCTGTTATACCTGCATTGATTTTGTTGTACCTGCATTAATGGTAAATTCCACTAGGTGGAGCAATTGCTCCATTTGAAGAACCTTGGACATGACGATGACCAACATGTTGCTTATAGTTGTAGATGTTTGGCTGGGTGACTTGTGTTTTATGGTAGAAGAAGTGCTTGTTTTTTTAAACAAGTTTTACACACTGGTTCTCACTGGGTTCCTTTCATGATTTCCCTTTCGTTTCGGCAGTATCCAGTGATGAGTTCCTGTCCATATGTTGTTTCATCATCCTAACTGATGAAACGGACTCCAGTTGTGTCATCAGTAAACTTCACGATTGTATTTGAAGTGAACAGAGGGCCGTGCAGGAACAGCACAAAACTTAATGATGCCGGAGGTGGCGTCAAAGTCAGAAGTGTAAATTATCTCTGACTCTAATTTCAACACATGCTTGGCACGTAGCATCATGTTGCGAAGCTGAGCCGCTTTGATTTGTGTTGCAGCTTGAGGCTGCAATAGAACGTGTCATATTTTTGTATTCTGTATTGTGCTGGGTTGATGTCACGGGCCAATTGTGGATCTACATGAAACAAAATGGCACATTCTTGGAAATTTCAATAAAATCCAGCAGCAGTTGGCCATTCCAGTGAAAACTGCTGAGTCACTTCTCGACTTCATGTTGAGAAGTGACTCATTTATTTTTTATTTAAAATTCCTTGGAGTACCAGTTGAGGTGCACAAGCAACAATAGTTTGGTTCATCAGGACTTTTGTGTTGCAATATATTTCTAAATAGATGGATATTTATTTTCATTCTTATATCAGTGAACATCACATTATGTCTAATTCTGACTGACTACATCATCAGTATTGTAGAACTGTCCATTCTGTCCATTAAACATCTACAGCTATAAGCAACAGGTTCGTCAAGGTTCTTGAAAAGGAGCAATATCTCCACCTGGTGGACATTTACCATTAATGCTGGGACAACAGAATTTTGCCAAGAGCTCTCGTACTATAGATATAACCTCAGACCTTCATTGTTTCGTTGATAATTAATGCAGTTTATTTGAAAATATGCAAAAGTGTATTCACATCTCAATTTTAACAGTATCAAACTACACTCAACAAAAATATAAATGCAACACTTTTGGTTTTGCTCCCATTTTGTATGAGATGAACTCAAAGATCTAAAACTTTTTCCACATACACAATATCACCATTTCCCTCAAATATTGTTCACAAACCAGTCTAAATCTGTGATAGTGAGCACTTCTCCTTTGCTGAGATAATCCATCCCACCTCACAGGTGTGCCATATCAAGATGCTGATTAGACACCATGATTAGTGCACAGGTGTGCCTTAGACTGTCCACAATAAAAGGCCACTCTGAAAGGTGCAGTTTTGTTTTATTGGGGGGGATACCAGTCAGTATCTGGTGTGACCACCATTTGCCTCATGCAGTGCAACACATCTCCTTCGCATAGAGTTGAAGAGAACACCTCTCCAACGTGCCAAACACCAGCGAATGTGAGCATTTGCCCACTCAAGTCGGTTACGATGACAAACTGGAGTCAGGTCGAGACCCCGATGAGGATGACAAGCATGCAGATGAGCTTCCCTGAGATGGTTTCTGACAGTTTGTGCAGAAATTCTTTGGTTATGCAAACCGATTGTTTCAGCAGCTGTCTGAGTGGCTGGTCTCAGACGATCTTTCAGGTGAACATGCTGGATGTGGAAGTCCTGGGCTGGTGTGGTTACACGTGGTCTGCGGTTATGAGGCTGGTTGAATGTACTGCCAGATTCTCTGAAACGCCTTTGGAGACGGCTTATGGTAGAGACATGAACATTCAATACACGAGCAACAGCTCTGGTTGACATTCCTGCTGTCAGCATGCCAATTGCACGCTCCCTCAAATCTTGCGACATCTGTGGCATTGTGCTGTGTGATAAAACTGCACCTTTCAGAGTGGCCTTTTATTGTGGGCAGTCTAAGGCACACCTGTGCACTAATCATGGTGTCTAATCAGCATCTTGGTATGGCACACCTGTGAGGTGGGATGGATTATTTCAGCAAAGGAGAAGTGCTCACTATCACAGATTTAGACTGGTTTGTGAACAATATTTGAGGGAAATGGTGATATTGTGTATTTGGAAAAAGTTTTAGATCTTTGAGTTCATCTCATACAAAATGGGAGCAAAACCAAAAGTGTTGCATTTATATTTTTGTTGAGTATATTAATGCTGTTAAAAGTAAAGCTAAATATGATCCAAACTATATTTCAAAAACGTAACCCTCTGGGGTCCGAGGGCATTTTTTGGACAGTACACTCACCTGGCATAAATGTTTTATTATTGCTGTTAACAGCTCTCCCTGCATCCTACAATCAAGTTTTATGTCTCTTTTTTCAGGACAACCTGTACTTTCAGAACATATATGCTATAGTAGTGTTTTATAAGTGTAATAAAGGAGTACAATGAGAAATAAGAAAGAAAAAAGTAAAGCGGGAAATAATTTTCCACACACATTTATTTAAAACACACAGCAAACTATAATAAACAACTGTTTCGACACTTTATAAAGGTAATTTGAGGTGTTGTGTGAAAGACTGTACAACAAAAAGGTTTAAACAATAAACACAAATGCACATTTTGAACAATATATACAAAATGGTCTATGAGTTTTGTTTGTCTTCATCTCAAAGCAATTTCTGTCTGCTATTACACAAAGGTCACATCACATCTACTTCTAAGTTGACTTTGGTATATCACGTGAGGTAAATCTGCCCTACGACTGGATTTTGGAAAACCATGTGACGGTGAACCAATTCTGATTGGACACTCATTGCGCACATCATCACACAGCTTCTATGAGGAGTACAAAGATGGTGGATGGCTGGCTCAAAAGTCCATGGAGTTAACTTTTCAGCAAAAAAGTATGTTTCTATCTCATATCATTAAAAAGTTATTTATAATTTAGTAAAACTTGGTCTCAGCTGTTGTATACGATGGCATCGGCCCCAAGTATCATTGTTCCTATCCAAATAAATCTTGCAGGCAAAGTTTGGATTCACATGTACAGTGATGCATCAACTGCATAGAGCATAATACACATAATGACAGAATCATATATCTTATGATGAAAAACATGGTTTATTATTAAAAAAAAACACAGAACATTTGAAATATAGTGTCTGTATCAACAAATTTGCATTTTGTGTTACATTATTTTGGAGAACCTTTGATTTGACATGCGTATAATCCTGATTCCAAAGTGGAGGAAAGAATTTGAGCCAGACCAAGCTCCTGCAGGAGAAACCTGTTTGTTGTCTGTTTTTCCATTCACCACGTGATGTTCCCAAATGATGACGGCAATAAATTGAGCAAGCAAGAAAATATACCCCCGCCTCCTCCCCTTTAGCTGTAGTCAAACTAAGGCGATGTGAGTCATGGTCTGATTGACAGGAGCAGCAACTTGGACAGAAAAAGACACGACTAGTGTTTTTAAAGTTCAGCTCTCACTGTCAAGAAGTGCAGAGCTGCTGGAGGAAAAAAAAGACTTTATAAGAATTTGACATACTTTAAGTTCCCCAGTGCTTCTTATCAAAGTGTTCCACAGGCAGCACACATGCCAAATGGTATTGAAATGTCCCGATCTGCCCAGTCAGCCATTATAGGTGGTTTCATGCTCCAAATTTTGGAGATGCATGGTTGAGAAAAACATCTGTTTCATTTATTGACCTCTAGAGATTGAAAACCGGTCACTGGTGAAGCTTTTCCATTTGGAAAATTGGTTAATTCTCTGTAATTCTTAGAAACATGTCTTTTTGTGCTGTATGAGGTACACATTCAAAGTCATCACCAAAGCCCCAACACCTTTTATGTCTGTACTATGCCAAGAGCCCATCGCTTTGTGTCTGAGCAAAAAAAAGACCTTCTTATCTTCTGAAAGGCCGCAATGCCTTTTCTAAGAAAGCAATCTTTATCGTGGGGCTTTCATTGAGTTTTCTCTCTGAAAGTCGTAGAACTCCTTGTATGCACTTCTTACAATTTGGACACATTGATTTTTTTTTTCACCCTTCTTCCTTTTGATGCATATTTTGGACTCATTGAAAGAGTCAACATGAAAAAACTGGAAGATGGATTTGAAATATTTGTTAAAAAACAGGGGTCTTCAGAATCGGTATCGAGTCTGAAGCATTTAGAGGACTTTTCCTTGTTGTGTGGGCCGCCAGAAGAGGAGGTACTGCTGGCCCACCACTAGAGGGCGCCCTGCCTGAAGTGCGGGCTTCAGGCACGAGAGGGCGCTGCCGCCTCACAGGAACAGCCGAGGTGACAGCTGTCACTCATCAACTATGACAGCTGTCACCGATCATCTGCACTTCACCCCAGATAAAAGCAGGATGACACCTCCACCACGTCGCCGAGATATTGTTCTTCTAAGGAGGTAATATTCTCAGCCATAAACTTAACTGTATCTTAGTCTGAACTCTTTTTGCAGCCTCTTTCCTGTGGAGCCTTGTCCGCTGATTGGTGGTTTGTGAGAGTGCCGACGTGTTCGCCTCTCACTCTTTCCAGATAAGTGCTGAAACAGGAGCTGCATGAGTGTGTGATTTGAGGTGGAGGTGGAATTCCCACCGTTGTTGTTACTGGGTGTACACACACCCACACTTGACTGTCTTTGCTCTTCGACAGCAGTACCAGATCCGACACGCGGAGACGGTGGCCACCTGTGGGGGATTCGGGACCTGGCGGCTCCAGTATCCTTCGGGTTCGGTGGCGGAGGAAATCGTGTGGTTCTGGTTCTTCTTTAGACGGACGTCTCCTATCGTCGAGCCTGCCCACATGACACCTTTATCCATTGACTTTGTATCATTCTATAATCTGCTGTGTGTGGT